>NC_085138.1:126554546-126738334 GCF_035046485.1 Aedes albopictus
CTTTTCAATGTAGTGCAATGCGCGAATAGAATCATTTATAGGATTTATATGGTTTTGAACTAAAACTTGTAAAAACCTGCAGAACAGAACAAACTAGTTGTCATTTTTTTCTCATAGAAGGCAACTAGTTGTCTTAAAGGTGGTAACCGGTGAAGTGAGTTTTACTAGTTTTAAAAGAAATTAAAAATGCGAGCCTGATGTAATGGATAGAGCGCATCTCTTTCACTCCAAGGACTTTTTCTTTTTCTTCTTCATTATGGATCTACGTCCCCACTGGGACTTGGCATGCCTCGCTTCAACTTAGTGTTCTTTGAGCACTTCCATAGTTATTATTTGAAGGGCTTTCTTTGCCTGCCATTGCATGGGTTTGTATATTGTGAGGCAAGGACAATGATACACTATGCCCAGGGAGTCAAGAAAATTTTCCCGACTGGAACGGGAATCGAACCCGCCGTATCCGGATTGGCGATCCATCGCCTTAACCACTAGACTACAAGGAGACCTCAAAGACCTGAGATCGAATATCACTTCCGACAAAATCACAAAATGTGAGCTCTTTCTTCAGAGGGGAAGTAGAACGTGGGTCCCGAGATAAACTAGTCTAGGGCTGAAAATCTCGTTAATATAAATAAAAAATGCAATTGAATAAGTGTCAATGATTGCTTGTAAGAATCTTTCAGCATCTTCTGGGTGCTGCTTTCGCCGTACAGTACAGCAATACACACCACCTTCCTGCACAACGTCGAAGATCGTCCTTAGCAGTGCTTGGAGAATCGTCTCGAGCATGGTTCATGTCTCGTGTCTGTGGATAACCACCGGTCTTCTTATTGACGATTTGTACATGGTGCATTTGGTGCTCATCAATGTGCTGATTTCACGTAGACGAGATGCGTTGAGCTTCGGGTAGACTTCTTGTGTGTCTTGGGAACGGCGAAGCAGTTCCATTTCTTCGAATTCCGTTTCTTCCAGGCGGCGCTTTTTCTCCCGAAAGAGGTGGATCTGCTGTTTCCGCTCCTATTTGTATCATTCCATGTTCTGCCGGGTTCCTTGCTGCAGCATTACCCACGTTGCATTATTCTCCTCCAAAATCGCTCTTCGCTCCTTGTCGAACCAATCGTTCTGCCGACTTCTTTCAGATGCTCCCAATAAAGTTGAGAGATCGACAGCTCTACGCACCGAGTTTCCAATTGCAAATTCCTTCTGTTCGCAAGAGTTATTGCCGTTGATCTTGGTTCGAAGTATTCTGTTGCTGATTTTCCGTTGAAATGCTTGTTAACGGCTGGCTCGCATACCAATCCCTTACTTTGCCGAGAACCATAGTGCACATTTGAGCTTAAAGTCGTGCTCTGGCATTCGGACGATCAGCCGCCCCAGTGTAAGTCAGAAAAATCAGTTTTTTTTCAGGGATTTCCCTGGAATTTTCTTTGTGACTTTTTCTGGAGTTTCTGAAGAAATTTCTCAAAAATAAAATCAACTTGAAACTGGTCCACGGGATTCCTCAGAAATTCCTTATGGGATTCCGTAAGGGGTTCTTTAACAAATTCCTTTACATTCGTGTTGCAATAGTTCATGCTTGCATTTCAAGAAACATTTTCAAAATTTTACCCAGGAATTTGTTGTTGGAATTTCAAAGGTTTTTCGAAACAAAATTTTTAAGTAAATCTTCTAGGAATTTCTAAATAGGTTTCTGGCAATTCCTGGACTCCAAACGTGTCTTCAAAAGATGCGATTCCAAGAGATTTTTTCAAAAATTGTTTCAGAGATCGACTCAAAAAAAAAAATAAGAAATTTGTCTAGAAGGAACCTTCTATCACTCCATTTATTTAGGGATTTTCTCGTTCTACTAGAAAGTTCTCAAGGGATTTTTCTGAAGGATCCTTCAGGTGTTACTCCAATTGTTTCAATTGTTCAGGGATTTTTTTTTATGAATTTGCTATTCCAAAGATTCTCTCAACAGCTCCTGCAAAGAGCAGTTGTCAAGGGATTTGTCAAGATATTTTCCTATCAATGCCTGTTGATTTCTTCAATGATTCTCTAAAGAATTCCTTCAGGTTGTGTTTTGTTTCCATAGGACTTCCTTCGGAAATGTCTCCAGGTTTCAGTGATTTTTGTGTACACATCGCTTCAGAAACGATATAAGAAATACTAGCAGTCCCGGCAAACGTCGTACTGCCTGTCTACTGTGTTTTTTGACATAGAGCTTCATAGGGACATCTGGGAGTTTCTTCACGCATTCTATTGAGCATTTTCCTACCCATTTATCCAGGAATTGCTCCAGAGATAACACCAGAAATTGCTTCAAGAATTTTCATCCAGGAATTGCTCCAGCAAACTTTCAAGAATTTGTTCAGTAATTTCCAAGGATATCTCCAGGAGTTTTTAAGGGATTTTTTAAGACAATCTCCAGAGATATGCATAAAAATGTCTACAGTGTTGACTTAAAGTGTTCTTGTGAAAACCCTTGGAAGAATAGCTGAACAAGTTCTGTGGAGATCTCTAAAGAAATCCCAGGATAAATGGTTTTGAAGAAATCTCAAAGGGAATTGTTGAATGAATTTCTCAAGGAAGTCTTATAGAAAGCTAGCTATAAAAACTGTATTTTTTGTCATACAGCTCCATGGGGATGTCCCCCGTAAAGTCATCTGTATGGGAGGTCTCACACCAATCAAAGAACCTTTCCCGGCCTCAAAAATACCCACATATAAAAATTCACACCGATCGGTTTAGTAGTTTCCGAATGCATAAGGGTCAAACAGACAGACAGACAGACAGACAGACCGACAAGGAATTCTAGCATGAATTACTGGAAGAATTCCTGAAGGTTTTTCTATAGCAAATTTTATTATTTTAGGAAGAACATTGAAATTAATCTCCGGAAAAATGTCTGAAGACATTACAGGGACATTTTTGAGAGAAAAGCCCCGGAGGAATTTCTAAAGAACTTCCTGGAGTAAAACCTGGTGAAACTTCTCGGGAAAATTTCTGGAATATATCTGAATAAGTTTCTCAAAGTATCCATGAAAAATTTTTTGAGTTATCGTTAGAAGAAATGCCGGATAAATTTCTGGGGAAATTCATGGACAAATATCTATAGGAAATCTTGAAGGAATTTATAAATGTACTACTGCAGGAATCTGAGGAAGAATTCCCGCCAGGTTTACACTCAAACCTCCATTTAGGTAGGATCCATTTAGGTAAAATCTATTTAGGTCCCTCCATTTAGGTAACGTTACCTAAATGGAATTTGATTGTGTTCAGATCAGTTAGAGTACTTAAGATTAGGTATAAGATTGGTTTAAGGGAAAGAAGTAGTGAGTGGTGTTAGGGAGTGGGTATGGGGGGAGGAGGATGCAATGTTGCCCCCTGAACACCCCCCCCCCTTCCATGCAGTGTTGAAAAGTGTCAGTATCCATATCCAGCGTCATTTCCAGCTGAAATTGAGATAATCAACCATCCTTCCATCATTCAATTGATATCTGCTCCAGCATTGATGACGTCAAACCCGACACCAACCTATCATTCACCTGTTTTTATTTTGGCCACCAAACCCAACATAGACCCAACAGTTGTTCGATGTTGGTCCAACAATGGCCCAACATACGATAAAAATTGACCCGACTTTGTCCCGACATTCAATAATTTTTCAGTCTGGCGGAATTTTGAAGGGTTTTTCGCAAAGTTTGTCGTGTTTCGTGCCCAGCTAGTCATTCGAATGACAATTCTGATCTAAGACCCACCAAAACCCCCGAAAACGCCCCTGAAGCCCCTCCCCTCCTGAAACCCACCCCCTCCTGAAACTCCTTGTAAGCCATCTGAAACTCCGCATGATCTCCTTTAAATCTCCTAGTAACTCTCCCTTGTTGAACTTGTTTGCAACCTTGTAATCCATTTAGGTAATAAACTGAATCCATTTAGGTAATGAATCCATTTAGGTAAAAATTCTATTTAGGCAGTCCCGACTCATTACCTAAATGGAGGTTTCAGTGTACTTAAAGTAATACTGCAAAAAATCTCAGAAAGAACTTTAGTAAGATTTTCTGGATGAACCCATAAATAAATTCGTGTGGGAAACTCCAGTAGAATCCCTAAAGCAATTTCAGGGCAAATGTGGTGGACTGAAAACCACCAAAAGCTACATGAATTTTTGAAGGAATCGCTGGATTTTTATTGGAGAAGCTAGAGAAAGAATTTATGAGAAAATCTTCGAAAGAATTTTTAAAGGAATTCCTGTTGAAATTTCCAATAATTCTTCTAACCAAAACTCTAGAAGAGTTTTAAAAAAACAATTCAAAGACATTTGGAAGGAATCAATAGAAACCTGCTTTAGAGAACTTGTGGAGAAACTTTTAAAGAATTAATCTTAAGGAATTTTCTTAAAAAATCTCTAGACGATTTTCTACAAAATTTGCCGATTTTAAGACCGAATCGTTATAAACTCATTCCTTTTTTTTTTGCACGGGTCGTTTTTTTTCTCTAACTCAGTCAATTTTGAATCAATTAATTTGATGTTTCGTACACGGATAGTACTAACCGTGCCTACATGTATACAAAATGTCATGAGAATCAGGACAACATTGACTAAGTTATAGCAAAAACTCCACCTGCGCAAAAAAAAAAAAGAATCGGGAGTAGTCATTTCTTTAGGATACTTTGAATAGATTCTCTGAAGATATCCTTGGAGAAACTTCTGGAGGAACTTTTGATGTTCATAAATAATCACTGAGAGTATATCTGAAAAAATACGTGAATGGCATCCTGAAAGAATTCTCGTAAAGATTTTCGATTTTGTAAAGAAAACCCATAAAACTTTTCTAGAGGAATTATCGGGAGAAGTTAAGGGAAGGTTTTATAAAGAAGTTTCGTTATTGATTTCTGAGGTAATCTTTAAGAAACTTCGTATACTTTTTTTTCAAACAAAATTTTTTAAATTTCTATTGAGCGAAGACTTTGTCATAGAGGAGAGTGTAGAGAGATAGTCTGAGGGACTGAATTAGTTAGGCCTAGGATAAATAAATTGATGTCGATAGAGTAGAAGTAAGCGAAGGGATGGAAATTGAAATAATTGGAGTAGAGTAGATTTGGCGCTGGTTAGAGGTCTCCCTCGGGAGTGGCGCTTAAACCATTTTTACTTTTCACCGGGAAACTCGCAAGGCTGTCGGGTTACAGCTTATACTAGGAGTTAAAGATTTTTTTTATCTAAATAGCTGATTACTTGGAGTAACCTCGATCACTCCACTGTCCATCCCTAATATCCTGACCGGTACCACGTGGAAGTACGGATAGGAGTTACTGGGTAGAGGGCCTCAACAATTTTACTAGAGGCAAATGAAACTCAACGGGATCAAAATTACACGTAATACCCAGCCTTTACCGTGAGCAGTTATGATACTTTTTTTAAGACTCTTAGATATAAAACATTATAGGGAAACTCTTGAAGATTATTTTACAATATTAATGTTCAATGCTTACGCTCGTCACCGGGCATACCTATGTAGCCTTCCAATTGCATCACGATGAAAATGGGAATAAAAAAAAAAAAAAAAGACGCGGACACCGTCTTCAGCCAAAGGCTGCACAGACTGAATGAAACTTAACACTAGACAAGGGACACACGGAGCATGCACCAGTGGATACGGAGAAGAAACTGTTCTCACGAAAAGTTTCATCGCCCGGAGCGGGAATCGAACCCTCACCCCACAGCATGGTGCGATTAGAAGCTTGGTGACCCTAACCGCACGGCTACGAGGCTCCACATATAGCTCCACAATAGCTCGCTGACGTAGTATAGGGTTTGGGTCAAAATGATTCTACACAAAAGGAGGTTAAAAAACACTTGCTGTGGTCACGATGGTATGCCAAAACAAATGTTTTCTTTGAGATTAATCTATTTTGCACAACAAAGTTGATATTATTTTTGGACACTAATATAATGCAATTAGCTGAAGATTTTCGACTGGAATTCTATTTTTTGGAGGTATTGGTTTTCTAAGTCTAGGGAATATAAACAATTAAATTGGCATTGCCCGACGTTTCGGTCTAATTTATTTGGCCTTTTTCAAGGGTAAAGCTCACAGCTTCATTTGGAGTTTCTTGTAGCATTTCTACACATATAGATTTTGTGTGAATTTTTACGCTAAATTTAGGGACGTAGACACTGAATGTGCACATTCATTAATTCACTTGGTACTACACTATATTGTGTAGAAGAATGTAAAGCTAACAACAATGACCAATCTCAACGAGCTGAGCAAAAATAAAAAAGCCACTACAGCATCCTGTTCATCAACTCACACTATTAAATGGGAACTCAACAATACATCCAAACACGGAAACACGCTGTAAACTTCTGTAATAATTATACAACATTTTAACTGGACGACCTATCTTTAACGAAAAGGGTTACACATATTTAGGTTGGTTACATTACAGCGCCATTCAATAACAGCCCATCGTTCACTGGAATAATTCCTTGAACTTGTAACACTTTATCGGGCATTTTAAATCTACATATTTTGAAACTCCGACTTTTCAATAACAACTTATCAAGCATGTACCACCCGCCTACACCCACACATCCAGTCGGAGGACCAACTTTTCGGAAAAGTGATTTTCCGGGTTTTAATTCACGTACACCAAAGGGCATGTTTTCCCATGCTCCTCGGTATGTAAATGTGTTTTTGTGTGACTTGAATATGCATTTTCGGGCGCTGCCAGGCCAGCTAGCGCGTCGATGATGGAGGGAAACTAAATTTACATCCGGATTTTTTTCCTTCTCTGTGCTCCAACCGGAGTTTTCTCTCGAGCTGCCCAGTTTACGTACGACAACACCGTTCTTCGAACGGAATATTTCATGAGCACCAAGCTCTACCAAACCGAAAACGCAACGTGGCATCAGCAGCCAGCGTACTTCCCTTGTGGATCCAGCTCGCTCACAGAATAGGGACTGTGCTGGTGGAGCCGCGCTGTTGTTTACTGACACTGGGGGGTGGCAAAGGCACTTGGGTAAAGATGGCAAGGATGTGGCCAGTAAAAAGTAGTGCCAAGATCTCTTGGTATTAAGTTTCTGGCATCCGGGATAAAGAGCCTGATGTGCGCGTACCATATGGCGATAGCGAACGAGCGAGCGAGGACCATGCTTGGTCGCAAAATGTAGCAACAGCATTGTTTAGCTCGGAAAACTCGGAAACTTGATGCATCAAGTGGTATCCGGTTTTTCGTGTGAACTTGTTGGATACAAAACCGAAGTCGAGTTCGCAGTGTACGGAGAAAAAGTTTATTGAAAGTTTGTGTGCCCTACAAGACACTATGATGAGTTGGTTTGCTTATTTTTTAGACGTCAGTAAACACGACATCTGTGCAGTGACACTGTGGATAATAGCTTAAAACTTGTTTTGATGTTTTGCCTTTTTCGTATATCAAAGTGCACTGAAAAGCCATATGTTCACTATAAAACACTAATTAATCCACCTAGCGGTGATGGCGCCTTTCTCGTGCCTTCGAAACCCTATTTCAACAAAACTCAAATAAAATGTTGATGAATATCGCACTTTCAAACGTTTAACAAAAATCCATTTCATGGCACCAGATATGATTCGTGTAACTGGCTTTTGATGTTTGATCCTTAAACTTAAAAAAAGCCGCTATCCTTTATTTTGAGCCGCTCTTTTGGAATTAAGTCCACAATATAGGATATTATTGTCACCAGTTTTGAACCCTAGATTTCTTCCGCATACCAAATATACCCATACTGCATGAGCCTGTCACTCCATTAAACAACCGACTTCTTGAACTTGGAGACATTATCTTTGATTTTAGACCTCCATCTTGGATATTCTGCCCCGCCATTTTTTGACTCCGGACCGGACATCTGCTTCATATCAAATATATAAATATTTCATGATTTTGGAGCCTGACATTTTGACTTATGGCAAAAATTGTGAAAATATCTTGAATTTTGTTACGCCATATTGGATATTCTGGTCGCCATTTTTTAATCCAGACTTCTTTCCTATGCCAAATATACCCATATTGTCATCTGGAATTTTAGGCCGCCATGTTAAATTGTGGGCCGCCATCTTGGAAATTCTAGTCGCAACTTTTGGACTTCGGATATCTTCCCCACACCAAATATACCCATATAACATGGCTTTAGAGCCCAAAACACAATTAAAATTCCGGCATCTTGAGTTGGGAGCGGACATCTTGGATTTTAGACCACCATCTTGGATATTCTGGTTGCCACTTTAGGACTCCGGACATCTTCTCCCGTAACAAGCATACCCATACTGCATGGTTTTAGAGCATAAAACACCAATCAACAGCCGCCATTTTGGATTTAACACTGCCATCTTTTATAATTTGGTTGTAAATTTTGGACTCCGGATATCTTCCCCACACCTCATATAGCATGGGTTAAGAGCCTAAAACACTATACAGCAGCCGCTATCTTGAATTTAGAGCTGCCATCTTGGAAATCAGTTCTTACTGGGCCGCGTACTGATCGTTATTTTTGGACTTCAGACATCTTCCCCATACCAAATATACCCATATTGCATGGTTTTAGAACCTAAACACCATTGAACAGCCACCATCTTTAATTTAGAGCCGCCATCTTGGATTTTATACTGCCCTCTGGGATATTTTGTTCGTCATTTTTAGACGCCAGACATCTTCCCCATACCAAATATACCCATATTGCATGGTTTTAGAACCAAAAACATCATTCAATAGCCGCCATCTTGAATTTGAAGCCGCCATCTTGAATATTAGGCCGCCATCTTGAATTTTGGGGCGACATTGCGGAATTAGTGATCTCCAGTGTTGATTTCCGCACAAAATTCCTCAACCATACTTAAGTTTTCAAAAATCACCGCAGTTTGATGTGTCGCATGATGGGGCTTGGTTCAGTTTTATATACGGCCAGTTCTACCGGTGCTGGTCCGGATCACTGAAATGGCCATAACTGCGGAACGCCTTGACCGATCCGGACCATTTTCAATAGCAAACAATGCGGTAAAATTCCGGTTCGATTCGAGCTATAATCTGAAAAATCGGCCAGTGGGAAGTGCCTTAAAAGTGAGTGAACTTATTTTGCTCACAGTCATACATACATACACACATACATACATACATACATACACACATACATCACACATACAGACATCATCTCAAATCATCGAACTGAGTCGATTGGTATGTGCGACTTGATCCTCCGAGCCTTTTTTCAAAAAATCGTTTTTTGAGTGAACTTATAGCCTTTCCAGTACACTTGGTGTACGAGAAAGGCAAAAACGATTTTTTGGCAGAATTCGCGGAGGTAGGCTTCTGCACAGAAAAGCCGATAAAAAAGGGGGTTTCCCTAATTTTGGAAAAGGTCGGAAGGGCGCTTAGTACATAGAACATCGGTAATGGGAGGGTTTAATCCCCGAAATCCCTACTTCGTGCACGGGCTTGCCGGAGGGTTAAGTCATACATGCCAATAACAATAAAACACTGAGCCGTTTGGCTCCCATCATGCCAAACCCATCGACTCCTGATGTTAATGTGCTACATTCACGCCAATCAGCGACAAACATGCACCCTTCGGCTTCTGTTATTGATTTACTTACAATTTTACACACATCTTTCTCTCACATTACGGACCTACCGGTAGGATGTTACAGTTACTCCAGTGATTCCGGTGGACCCTGGCGTCCAGCTCACTGACGCTCCGACGACCGAGACCGTTGCTACGGTGCGTTCTACTCGTCTAGCCACTGGCGGTGGTTCTAGCCTACTCCGCCAGAGAGTTCCCCGGCGAAGGAATGAGACGATGGGTCAGATGTCCATCCGGTATCTGACGAGATGGTTTGATACGCACTCGATACCCACATCACCATCAGCCTGAATCTACTGGTCATCTGGGCGCGGTTTCTTCCAGTCTTCAATGCTGCCAACCACAAAGAGTCTGCGACCTGATGATGGACGATGATACGCTCGCTTGTTGACTTCTCTTGCAGCTGCTGATCGTTGGGCTAATCAATGCCCAACAACATGATCACTCAGGGATAATGCTGACATCACCGTCATGACTTTGTTACAAACGTAGACGATATTACTATTGATGCTTATTCGACTTACTTACCTTACCGATCAGGCCGGGGCCGGGGTGGCCTCTGCTGTACATAGTAGCCGTCTCCAATTCACTCGGTCCATGGCTGTTTGTCTCCAGTTCCGCACTCTGCGTAGGATCCGCAGATCGTCCTCCACTTGGTCGACCCACCTAGCTCGCTGCGCTCCACGTCTTCTTGTACCGGTCGGATGACTCTCGAGAACCATTTTAGTCGGGTTGCTATCCGATATCCTGATGACGTGACCCGTCCACCGTAGCCTCCCAATTTTCGCGGTATGGACGATGGTTGGTTCTCTCAGCAGCTGATGCAGCTCGTGGTTCATTCGCCTTCTCCAAGTCCCGTCTTCTATCTGCACTCCGCCGTAGATGGTACGCAACACCCTCTGTTCGAAAATTCCAAGGGCGCGTTAATCGAACTACGCACATCACTCGATCCATCGTCGCCTTGATCAACCGTATCAGTTTGTCCGGGAATCCGTATTCGTGCATAATCTGCCATAGCTGTTCTCGATCGATAGTATCATACGCCGATTAGAAATCGATGAACAAGTGATGTGTGGGCACGTTGTATTCGCGGCATTTCTGCAATACCTGGCGGATGGCTAACATCTGGTCCGTTGTAGCGCATTCACCCATAAATCCAGCCTGATATTGCCCCACGAACTCTCTTGCAATCGGTGATAGACGGCGGCATAAAATTTGAGAGAGTATCTTGTAGGCAGCGCTCAGTAGTGTGATCGCGCGGTAGTTCCCGCAATCCAACTTGTCGCCCTTTTTGTAGATGGGACACACGATACCTTCCATCCATTCCTCCCGTAATACTTCCTCCTCCCAAATCTTGGTAATGACCCAGTGTAGTGCTCTCACCAGTGCCTCTCCACCGTATTTTAGAAGCTCGCTTGGTAGTTGATCTGCTCCAGCGGCTTTGTTGTTTTTCAACCGGCCAACCTCCTCCTCAATCTCTTGAAGGTCAGGGGCCAGAAGTCTTTCGTCCTGTGCACATACTCCTAGATCTGTTACCACGCCACCTTCGGTACTTGCAACGTTGCCATTGAGGAGCTCATCGTAATGCTGCCGCCACCTCTCGACCACCTCACGCTCGCTCGTGAGAATATTCCCGTGATTATCTCGGCACATGTCGGCTTGTGGCACAAAGCCTCTGCGCGAGCGGTTCAGCTTCTCATAGAACTTTCGTGTGTCCTTAGCGCGGTACAGCTCTTCCATCGCTTCGCGATCTCGTTCTTCCTGCTGGCGCTTCTTCATCCGGAAGACTGAGTTCTGCCTGTTCCACGCCTGTCTGTAACGTGTCTCATTCGCTCTCGTACGGTGTGGCAGCATTTTCGCCCATACTGCATTATTCTCGTTTTTCAACTGTTCACAATCGCCGTCGTACCAGTCGTTTCTGTGATTCGGAGTCGCGAAGCCTAGTGCTGTAGCCGAGGTTCTACCTATGGCGGATCGGATGTCCCTCCAGCCATCTTCGCAGAGATGCATTTGAACCTTGATTTGAACGTGTTCTGTTCATGTTCTGTTCAAATCCTGCGCTCACGTGAGCCGTGTTCAAGTTCAAACAAAGTGGGTGCTTGAACACAGGGCACTGCGTAGCTAGTAGCAACAGATTTGCGACCTTTGCAGTCACTCGGTCATCATCGCTGGGGCGTGCGTGTCGGTTGTGCAGATTTTCACAAGGTTTTTGCGACAGCGCTGGATGTGAAATATCCGTACAGCTTACTAAAATAATGGCTAGTTCTCAATGAACAAAAAGTCAGATCTCTTCTCTTTTGAGGAGCCTCGTGGCCTGTAGTCCTCCTCTAAATACAAAGAGCCCATTAAACTTGATCGAGTCAGTTCCTGGACAACAATTTCTTCTCAGTGATGTGATGTTGGACCGGAGCTCCGCCGAGGTGCTTCTTGCTAGTCTGATGGATCTGACGGATCTGCACCACAACACGGCGTGTGGAACAGCACATCATAATAGTGTTTAAAACCCAGATTAATCCACCTAGTGGTGATAGTGCCTTTCTCGTCAAACATGTACCCATGATCTTTCCTTGGTTGGGATACGACTGGGATTATTTTGCTTCAGAATGTTGGCTTCAGCCTTTTGGGGAAATCGAAAACACTAGTTTATGATTTTTTCCGACGTTTCGATCTGTATGGGGCCTTTTCAAGGGTTCAACCGGTCAAGGTTTCCTAGTCATGAGGGCCTTGCCTAACTTAAAAATGTCATACGAAAGTTTTGGTATTTATTGAGTCCGATCGGTTTGAAACCGTCGTGATGTGGACAATCTCCTACCTATCGGGCGGTTTAGAATTCGGTCCCTGTTTTTGGAATCTTCTACTATTGATCAGGCTATTTTTGGAATCTTCTACTGTTCATCAGGCTATTGAAAAAGCCGCTGTTTGATGTATCGCATGCATGGGTTTGGTTCACTTTCATATTTAGCCAGTTCCGGCGGAACACCCAGAACCGGTTCCGGAATACTACCGGTTCAGATATGGTCTGAGAATGTTTTCCTGCCTACTGTTTATCAGGTTATCGAAAAACCCGCTGTTTGATGTGTCGCATGTATGGCTTTGGTTCACATTCATATTTGGTCACTTCCGGCGGATCACCCGGAACCGGTTCCGGAACACTACCGGTTCAGATATGGCCCGAGAATATTTTCCTGCCTACTGTTCATCAGGCTATCGAAAAAGCCGCTGTTTGATGTATCGCATGCATGGGTTTGGTTCACTTTCATATTTATCCACTTCCGGCGGAACACCCAGAACCGGTTCCGGAATACTACCGGTTCAGATATAGTCTGAGAATGTTTTCCTGCCTACTGTTTATCAGGTTATCGAAAAATCCGCTGTTTGATGTGTCGCATGAAGGGTTTGGTTCACTTTCATATTTGGCCACTTCCGGCGGGTCACCCGGAACCGGTTCCGGAACACTACCGGTTCAGATATGGCCCGAGATTATTTTCCTGTTTACCGTTCATCATGTTTTCGAAAGTGCCGTGGTTTGATGTGTCGCATGAATGGGTTTGTAGCGTTTTCATATCTGGCCCCTTCCTGGGGTACCGATCCGGAACACCTAAATGGCCATAACTCCGGAACGGCTGGACCGATCCGAACCATTTTCAATAGGAAACAATGGGACCAGATTCCGCGTCGAATGAACCATTGGTCATTAAAATCGGTTGAGGTTTACTGCCAAAAAGTGATGTACACACACACACACACACATACATACACACACACAGACATCACCTCAATTCGTCGAGCTGAGTTGATTGGTATATGTGACTCGACCCTTCGGGCCTTCTATCAAAAAGTCATTTTTGGAGTGAACATATAGCCTTTTTAGTACACTTAGTGAACGAGAAAGGCAAAAAATATGTCCAGGGCTTGGCCCGTTTCCAACCTGGTGTTATCTCGGCCCCCAACATCCTACACAACGACATAAAACTCGTCACTTACAGGGACATGGTAATTCGAGTATGCATCCATCAAATCAGTAGGGAACGGAAGTGACTGCGATCACCTGCCATGCAAATTCAGGCGCGGCATCGTAAAACATCTTGATTTTTTGCCTTTCTCGTACACCAAGGTGTACCGAAAGGCTATATGTTCACTCCAAAAACGAAAATTTGATAGAGCCTCCGGAGAGGTCAAGTCTTATATACCAATCGACTCAGCTCGACGAATTGAGGTGATGTCTGTGTGTGTGTATGTGTGTGTGTGTGTGTGTATGTGTGTGTGTGTGTATGTGTGTGTACAAAAAAACTCACATCACTTTTTGGCAGTAAACCTCAACCGATTTTATTGACCGACGGTTCATTCGACGCGGAATCTGGTCCCATTGTTTCCTATTGAAAATGGTTCAGATCGGTCCAGCCGTTCCGGAGTTATGGCCATTTAGGTGTTCCGGACCGGTACCCCAGGAAGGGGCCACATATGAAAACGCTACAAACCCATCCATGCGGCCCATAAAACTACGGCATTTTCGATAACTTGATGAATGGTAAGCAGAAAAATAGTCTCAGACCATATCTGAACCGGTAGTGTCCCGGAACCGGTTCCGGGTGTCCCGCCGGAAGTGACCAAACATAAAAGTGAGCTAAACCCATGCATGCGACATATCAAACCGCGGCTTTTTCGATAACGTGGTGAACAGTAAGCAGGAAAACATTCTCAGACCATATCGGAACCGGTAGTGTTCCGGAACCGGTTGCAAATGTCCCGCCGGAAGTGGCCAAGTATTAAAGTTAACCAAAACCATGCATGCGACATATCAAATAGTGGCTTTTTTGATATCCTGATGAACAGTAAGCAGGATAATATTCTCAGACCATATCTGAACCAGTTTTGTCCCGGAACCGGTTCCGGGTGTCCCGTCGGAAGTAGCCAAATATAAAATTTAAATAAAACCATACATGTGACGTATCAAACCACAGCTTTTTCGATAACCTGATGAACAGTAAGCAGGAAAGCATTCTCAGACCATATCGGAACCGGTTCCAGATGTTCCGCCGGAGGTGGCAAAGTATAGAAGTTAATTTAACCCATGCAAGGGACATATCAAATCGTGGCTTTTTTGATATCCTGATGAACAGTAAACAGGAACATATTTTCAGAACATATCTGAATCGGTTGTGATCCAGAACCGGTTCCGGGTGTCCCGCCGGAAATGGCCAAATATAAAAGGGAACCAAACCCATGCAAGCGACACGACACATCAAATCGCGGATTTTAAGGCATCTTAAGTTTCCGGCCATATTGGGGACAACCGGTAGTGTTCCGCAACCGATTACGGTTGCCCCATCGGAAGTGGTCAAATGTAAAGGAGAACCAAACCCATAAATTCGACACATTCAATGACTTTTTAGGTAAGCTGATGAACGGTTAACAAAACAAATCATAGACCATACTTTGGAAAACCAATAGTGTGCCGAAACCGGTTCCAGGTGCCCCGACGGAAGTGGTCAAATGTAGAAAAAAAAACCAAACGCATACACGCAGCACACTAAATAACGGCTTCTTCGATAACGCGAAGAACGGTCAGCAAGAAAATAGTCTCAGGTCAGTAGTGTTCCGGAACCAGATTCGAGTGCCTCGCCGGAACTGGCGAAATGCACGAATGAACCAAACCCATACATGCATTACATCAATTTGCGACTTTATAGGAGAACTGATTAATAATTTGCATGAAACTAGTCTAAGACCACATCAGGGACAATCGGTAAGTGGTAAAATGTGAACCGAAAATTGTAAATGTGAAATTGAATCAAATTCATGCGTGTCGTACCATAAAACCACGCTAATTCGACAATGATTGCTGTCAAATTACCTGTGTAAACTTTCAATTCGATAAAATAACTCTATTTTAGTTTTGTTTAGATTGTATGATTTGTTTTTGAACATAAATCTTACAGATATTGTGGTAGTACGAATTGATAGCTTGTACAATTTACAATTGTTGGCTTCCGAGGTTCACTGCAGTTGATTACCAAACGGATCAGGTGTCGGAATGCACCAAATTAAAACTTTCGGAAGTAGCAGCTGCACGAGGAGCCGCTGCGGGTATAAGTAACATCACAATATCGTATCATTCGTATTTACAGTGTATTACACTGTGACGTTTGATCTTTTTTTTAATTCAACATATTTCGAATGAGCGGGGTACAAGTTAAAAAGTGTCTAATTAAAGAGTGATGAATACGCGGGGTTTGACAGTACATCAAATAGCAGCTTTTTTGATAACTTCTTCTTCTTCTTCTTTATAGCTCGAAGTTCGCATTGGAACTTGACCTGCCTCTCTTCTACTTAGTGTTCTTTAGAGCACTTCCACAGTTAATAATTGAAGGGTTTTCTTTGCCCGCCATTGCATGAATTTGTATATTGTGATGCAAGTTCAATGATACACTATGCTCAGGAAGTCGAGAAAATGTTCCCGACCGGAACGGGAATCAAACCCGCCGTTTCCGGATTGGCGATTCATAGCCTTAACCACTAGGCCAACAGGAGACCCTTTTTTGAATACACGATGATCGATTCGTAAGAACATAGCCTCAGACCATATTTTAGACAACCGGTAGTATCCCGAAACTAGTTCTGGGTGTCCCACTGGAAGTGGTCAAATGTAAAAGTGATTTGTACCCATGCATTAGATAAATCAAATCGTGGTTTTTTAGGTAACCTGATGTACGTTAGCAATGATATTGCCTCAGACTATATTTGGGAGTCCCGGTGGTGCTCCGGAACCTGTTCCGGAAAGTAACCAAATGTATCATGCGACACATCACATCACGGCTTTTTTAATAACCTGAGGAACGGTTAACTAGAAAATAGGCTCATACCACATTAGAGACTACCAGTGGGGTTGCACAACCAGCGTTTGATGCTTCGCCGGAACTACGAAAGTAAATAAAATCAATGCAAGCGTTAAATATGTGTAAGAGAACAAAATCTTGACATATTAAACCCACATCCAAACAGACGTCTCACTATACTCACTACGTTCTTGTTTTCAACGGTTAATAAAATATAACCTAGAATGTGCAGGAAAAACTTTATCGAAGACCGCAAAGTGATTTGTGAATGTGTAAAAAGTTATATCTTAGCTTGATAGTATCGTCTTGATATTGATCAGCTCCCAATGTTAGTGAAGGTACTCAAGCAGTCAACTGAGAAATCTGACATTATTCAGCTCTGCTTTTACGCTGAGCACAACGTCGGAGTGCCATCAATAAGTTTTAAGTCAATTCAATGATGGCTTTGATAAAATGCTTGCTTTTCCTAAAAAATATCAGGATTCAGGAACACTTTGACTTACGTCAACGGAATGATCGTGAGAACATATACGACGAGAAAGGCACTTTCACCTCTAGGTGGATTAATTTGGGTTTTTACTTTCGATCTAGCTTTCGGCTAACGGTCTGAGCTGTCAATTTTGAACACCATTTCGTGAGCAATCTAGTTGCCTAGGTTGTGTTCAAAAAATGTAAACACGCACGTAAGAGCAATCAGGGAACATTTTTGGCACGCTCACAGAACATGATTGAACGCTATGCAATCTCTGTTTCAAGTGTAGCTGCGCCAAGCTGCTCTTCCGTTGGTAGGGCCACTGCTAACTGCTGCGCGTAGTCTTGAGCCACTTCTACGTTACGAAGTTGCTCGATGTTGAGCCGCGGCGTTCGACTTCGACGCGTGGTGATAACTGTCGAAAGTTTTGAGCGTATGCATACAGCGACTAAGTAGTGATCCGAATCTATATTCGCACTGCGGTATGTGCGGACGTTGGTTATATGTATCAGAGAAGAATTTACCGTCGATTAGAACGTGATCGATTTGGTTTTCTGTTTGATGGTCGGGGGATCTCCAGGTGGTTTTTTAAAGATGTTAGGCTCTAATACCATGTAACATGACGGACCAAAAAACTCCATGGCATTTCCCCGAATTCCATTACCCCGAATGACCCAATGTCCCGAATGAAAAACAAACAACAACAAATGTGGTCATGTAACTTTTCCGTATATAACTTGAAAGAACGAATTTCTTAAATTAATAACTAGAAACAATAGCCAATTATTGAAGGAAGGACACATATCTGATGATCAGTTGATGATCAGTTTGAGTGCTAAAAAGTTATTTAGCAGTAGGCCAGGAAGTCAAACACATGCTCAAAGAATAAAAATCATTGTTGGAAATGTGCTGAGCTACTTGTTGCACCGTTATTACCCAGAGCGGCTTTCGGGATAGTAGGTCATTCGGGGTAATGGGTTATGCGAGGTAATGAAATTCGGCGTAATGGAATTTGGGGAAATGTTCTAAAGGCTTGTGGAAGATGTCCGGAGTCCAAAAGTGGAAACCAAAATATTCAAGTTTTAGGTTCTAAATCCATGCAATATAGGGGGAAGATGTCTGGAGCTCAAAAATAGCGACCAAACTATCCAAGATGACGGCAAAAATCCGATATAGCGGACCATACTTCAAGATGGCGTTCTGAAATTCAAGAAGGTGGCATCAAGACTGACAATCTACTGCCTAATTGCAGCAATTCAAATATCGAAAGAGTGTAGAATTTGTAGCAAATTTCTTATTTATATTGTGGAACCATAGCGCGTAACGAAGTACTTATTTAAAACTCTCAGTGAGTATTGATTTGTGTTATTATTCCATTACATTTCAATTTTTGACTGTGTATTGGTATAGGTAGACGTGGTTGAACATTGTTTCATAAACCAGGTCTGGCAAGACCTGACGAGTATGGTGTACACTATGTAGTTCGCAACAAAAATTAAACTATCAAAATTTCTAAGGAACTGTTAATCACTGTCTAACACACATCAAAACAATACCCATCAGCAGTCACATTTCCCGGAGCTAACTTCATCGCTCATAAATTTCAATCCAACAAACTTTTCCAGGAGACCCATCATCTGACATAATTGTGACTACCTACGTACCTACCTTGTTCTAACAGAAATTTTCATCGGATCAGACGGTGTTATGTACAAGTCTTGTCACCAGAAATGTTATCAACCTTTCCGAGTAGGCTTTCTTCTAGCTTTACAACAGCAGCTCTCTACAATGGATGGGAGAAGCCCATGAATGAGTTTTTCTCGAGAATTTACCGCAAGAATGAATGACCTTTACAGGCAGTACATATTTTACCGAGAATGAATGGGTGGTTCTTTATGGGAAGCCTGTTGCTGCTGCTGCGAGCTCGAAGTGCCATTTAGATCAAGAGCAAACAAATTTGGCATTTTTGTATTTTCAACTTTGGGAAGATTGTGGTTCTTTCTGTGCTTCGTCGGAGGGATATCGTTCTAGAAGCCAGCGATGATTTTTTCGCGATGGTTTCTAGCTTTGAGTTGAAAGTTTCAACTGCGTTTCAAAAATTCTCGGGCTATTTTTTTGCTGAAACAAATGATGCATAAAGCATCCATCAATTTTCATAAACATAAAAGCAATAATGGCCAAGGAACTACCCAAAAAGTTGATAAAGTAGAGATTCCTCATATGGGAAATGCATTCTTCCAAATACTTTCATTTATTCCTATGACGGTTTTTATATATCAGAAGGCTGGATCCAGAACACTCTCTTCTACTTGATAGGATACATACTATTATTCAGTAGAAGGAATTCACAGACTTTTGAATTCTTTGACAGTTCCTAACTGTTACTGTTAAATGCGACACGTTGTTTCTTTTAAATATAGATGCATTTTTCCTGGGAGTAACATTTACATACAAAAGAATATTTACTTATCTTTTTTAAGTATAAATATTAACCCTCTAATACCCAAATTTTTGATTTTGATCTAAATATCATTTTTCGTCATCTAAAATCGATTTGAACATGTTTTGGAAGATGATTCTTTTTAATTCTCGATTTCGTGAATTTCAGTTTTTGATTTTTCTAATTTTTATTTTTGAACATCCCCACACTTTTATATTTTTCCTGGAAGCCTATTTGGGGTACGGATTTTTTGGGATGAAAACATTTTGAGATTTTATGATTATTGTTGAAATATTTTTATTTTTATTTTTTTTCATATAAAATTTTATTTTCCATGTAATTTTAAGGAAAATAATTTTAGAGTGTATTCGATCCCCTTAAACTATTAAACAAGGATAGAATGGTTTGGGAAAAATTTAAAATATGTTAATTGTAGCGATTCAATACAAAATAAACAATGACTTCTGAAAGGTGACCAAAACATCGATTTTTCAATGATTTTTAAAAAATGTAAATACGCTTTAAAATACACCAAAAATTATTTTGAGATATACAAAACAGTCCTAAATATCAGTCAAAAATATAAAAATTTTGATTTCCCACGAAACAAAAATTACAAAAATGCTCAAACTATACCCCGTCTAAAGGCGGGGTTGGGTATTAGAGGGTTAACTTGAAAGTTTGCATACACAATATATCGATCCCTTTCAACAATCTACTTTGTAACATTGACATTCATCCCAGCATCATCCCAGCACCATCTCGCCTTGTTTAACTGATTACGTAGATTCCTTTCATCTGCAGAACCCCTTCTCAGTTATCGTTCAGCAACCATCGCCGGGGTCCCTCAATCCAGCAGGGATGTACGTCTCTTCACGTAAAATACCTCACTCGTTACATAGAAAAATAGATGCATACATAATGAAGCGCATAATTGTCACCTTTTCATACCGGAGGAGCGTTAGATCTGCGATGCTCCCACTGTCTGAGAAAAGCAGATATCCACCCAGCTCATCCTTCCTCGCACTTCAGTCTCATTAATATAAATGGGCTCGGCATAAGCAAGGGCAACCAACCACCAACGAGGAGGCATGCAGCAATTGGCAATCTTCAAGAAAGTAAACTGTTGCACTTGAAAGGCTTTCCATCGCGGTTTTGTCACATCATTGGTATGGTTGGTAACATTTATGGTGGTAACGATGACGACGATCGTGGTCTTGTGGCTTCGCCGTCGCCACCCAGGCTGCAACAGGCAACAGACATTCCGGATTCAAGGTGCGACCTTGAATCGGCTGGAATCTGAATAATAAAGCGTGGCCGTCGTCGTCGTCGTCACCTCGACTGCAATCGCTCATCATAAATTCTATGCAAACTAATGCACCGTACGTGTGCGTACTGTGCACCGAGCTGGTACATCAAAGTCCGGGTGGGTGATTCAGTGTTGGCGGCAGGGAGCAAGCTAACGTTGATGACGCACTATATGTATGCTATCTCACAATGGGTTCGATGGGTTGAGATGCACTTGAACTAGTCTTGTGTGATAGCTGCCCATATGCACTGAGTACCGTAATCCGGGGTCAAGTTTGAAGTCTTGTCCTCTGGACAAGATTGTCCGAAGTTGTATCCTCATCACATACTTACCTTACCGGTCAGGCTAAGGCCGGGGTGGCCTCTGCTGTACATAGTAGCCGCCTCCATTCCACTCGGTCCACGGCTGTTTGTCTCCAGTTCCGCACTCTGCGTAGGGTCCGCAGATCGTCCTCCACTTGGTCGACCCACCTAGCTCGCTGCGCTCCACGTCTTCTTGTACCGGTCGGATGACTCTCGAGAACCATTTTAGTCGGGTTGCTATCCGACATCCTGATGACGTGACCCGCCCACCGTAGCCTCCCGATTTTCGCGGTATGGACGATGGTTGGTTCTCCCAGCAGCTGATGCAGCTCGTGGTTCATTCGCCTTCTCCAAGTTTCGTCTTCCATCTGCACTCCGCCGTAGATGGTACGCAACACCTTCCGCTCGAAAACTCCAAGGGTGCGTTGGTCCTCTGCACGTAGGGTCCATGTTTCGTGCCCATAGAGGTCTAATCAGCGTTTTGTAGATGGTTAACTTCGTGTTACGGCGAACTTTATTCGATCGTAGAGTTCTGCGGAGTCCAAAGTAGGCACGGTTTCCTGCCACAATGCGTCTCTGAATTTCTCTGCTGGTGTCGTTGTCGTCGGTCACCAGTGAGCCCAAGTACACGAATTCTTCAACCGCCTCGATTTCATCACCGTCGATATGAATTCGGGGTGGCGGGCGCGGTGATTCCTCCCTGGAGCCCTTTGCCATCATGTACTTTGTCTTCGACACATTAATGACTAATCCGATTCGCCTGGCTTCACTCTTTAGTCGGATGTACGTTTCCACCATCGTCTCAAATTTACGTGCAATAATATCAATATCATCGGCGAAACCAAGCAGCTGAACGGACTTCGTGAAAATCGTCCCTCTCGTGTTTATCCCCGCTCTTCTTATTACACCCTCCAAAGCAATGTTGAACAGCAAGCACGAAAGACCATCACCTTGCCGTAACCCTCTGCGAGATTCGAAGAGACTCGAGAGTGTCCCTGATACTCGAACTACGCACATCACTCGATCCATCGTCGCCTTGATCAACCGTATCAGTTTATCCGGGAATCCGTATTCGTGCAGAATATGCCATAGCTGTTCTCGATCGATTGTATCATACGCCGATTTGAAATCGATGAACAAGTGATGTGTGGGCACGTTGCATTCGCGGCATTTCTGCAACACCTGGCGGATGGCGAACATCTGGTCCGTTGTAGCGCGTTCACCCATTAATCCAGCCTGATATTGCCCCACGAACTCTCTTGCAATCGGTGATAGACGGCGGCATAAAATTTGAGAGAGTATCTTGTAGGCAGCGCTTAGTAGTGTGATCGCGCGGTAGTTTCCGCAATCCAACTTGTCGCCCTTTTTGTAGATGGGACACACGATACCTTCCATCCATTCCTCCGGTAATACTTCCTCCTCCCAAATCTTGGTAATGACCCAGTGTAGTGCTCTCACCAGTGCTTCTCCACCGTATTTTAGAAGCTCGCTTGGTAGTTGATCTGCTCCAGCGGCTTTGTTGTTTTTCAACCGGCCAACCTCCTCCTCAATCTCTTGAAGGTCAGGGGCCGGAAGTCTTTCGTCCAGTGCACATACTCCTAGATCTGTTACCACGCCACCTTCGGTACTTGCAACGTCGCCATTGAGGTGCTCATCGTAATGCTGCCGCCACCTCTCGACCACCTCACGCTCGCTCGTGAGAATATTCCCGTGATTATCTCGGCACATGTCGGCTTGTGGCACAAAGCCTCTGCGCGAGCGGTTCAGCTTCTCGTAGAACTTTCGTGTGTCCTTAGCGCGGTACAGCTCTTGAATCGCTTCGCTATCTCGTTCTTCCTGCTGGCGCTTTTTCATCCGGAAGACTGAGTTCTGCCTGTTCCGCGCCTGTTTGTAACGTGCCTCATTCGCTCTCGTACGGTGTTGCAGCATTCTCGCCCATGCTGCATTCTTCTCGTTTTTCAACTGTTCACATTCGCCGTCGTACCAGTCGTTTCTGTGATTCGGAGTCGCGAAGCCTAGTGCGGTAGCCGAGGTACTACCCATGGCGGATCGGATGTCCCTCCAGCCATCTTCAAGTGTAGCTGCGCCAAGCTGCTCTTCCGTTGGTAGGGCCACTGCTAACTGCTGCGCGTAGTCTTGAGCCACTTCTACGTTACGAAGTTGCTCGATGTTGAGCCGCGGCGTACGACTTCGACGCGTGGTGATAACTGTCGAAAGTTTTGAGCGCATGCATACAGCGACTAAGTAGTGATCCGAATCTATATTCGCACTGCGGTATGTGTGGACTTTGGTTATATCCGAGAAGAATTTACCGTCGATTAGAACGTGGTCGATTTGATTGCGCATCATCATCATCATCACATGTGACACGCATTTGGTCACGCGATGTGCAAAAACACGTGCAAATGAATAAAACTCGTTCCATCGTTTTCTCAAACCAGCACAAACCGGATATACGGGAGAACCCGCATAACCGAGATGATGTAAGTAGATACTGTCGGAAGTATCCATGGCCTGAAAGGGTCTGAGTCAGGTGTAGTGTTGCTCCCCCATGGCGCCTATTAACCCAACAGTGCCATTATAGCAATGGTACAGCAGGCGTAATCAACGTGGCCACCAAAGGTAAGCTAATCGTCGATCATCACCCCCAAGTGTTGGACGGAGCGCTTCGAAGGGATAGTGCAGTAGCCTACACTAATCACCGCTTGCTGCTCCGACTTTCGGTTGTTCACACCCACCACCTCAGTTCTGTGGTGAGCCAATCCCAGTTTCCTGGATCTCATCCACGCCTCCACCGATTCACCGTTGACATCCATCGCCATAATGTCGTCAGCGAAGCCGACCATCTCCACCCCCATCGGGAACTTTAACCTCAACACCACGTCGTACATGCTATTTCATAACACCGGACCCAGAATGGAACCTTGCGGGTCTTCAGAGGTTATATAAAAGCACTTCCGACCCACCTCTGTGTCGTAAACTAGTACTCGATTCTGGAAGAAACTTCCGAGAATCTTGTACAAATACACGGGTATCCCCAGATGCAGAAGCACATCGTCTATAAGTAGTCAACTGGCGCCAACTGGCGCTATTGAATGTGTTCCTTACATTCAGAGTCCTCTTACGCTGGATATCTCGGCGGTCTTTGAAACCGACAGGATAGCATCTACGGTCAACCTCCACTCCCGGAAGCCGAACTAGTTGCACGGGTGGCTCAGCAAACTATTAAGGATGATTTTATCAAGCACCTTCCCCGCCTGGTCGATCAAGCATATGGATCTATATGCTGACGGATCTTCGGGTGGTTTTCCCGCCTTTGGTAATAGAACAAGATTCTGCCTCTTCCAAACTTCTGGGAAAACTCCCTCATCCATGCATTTATGCATAGCAGACCTGAACATCTCGGGAGCTTCTGCAATAGCTACTTTTAAGACCAGGTTCGGAACTCCGTCTGGACCTGGGGCCTTACCTAAGCTAAGGGATTTTGCTATCCCCGCAAGTTCCGAATCGGTGACCCTTTCCTCATCGCTAGCCCCAGTCATCGGCTGTCCTATGGAAGGAGACCGAAGACTAGGATCATCATCTATGGGGCAGCAGGGACGAAAGTCCTGGGGCCTGACGCACCCCCCCCGCTTGCGAGTCAGCCACGTAGTCGCCGGCTACCCGAGCAGGAGAAAATAGCTGAAGAATAAATAACTCAGGTATGGAAAACCGAATACCTACAACCTGAATGAGGTATTAAGTAGCCCTGCATAAGAGGTAAAATACCTAAAATAATAACTGGTGTATATTCTGTGCATATCTCGTGAATAATAACATCAGGTATGGCAATACCTAAATAATAATTGACTATTTTTTCATACAAATAGGGATTTTTCCATAACTGAATAATACCTCAAACCATCCTCAACATCAAACCAATAACTCGTTGAGGTATTGTATCAATACCTACCAAATACCAAAATAAGTTATTTTAAATACCTGGATAACCGACCAATACCTTGCCTTGGTATGATACCTGATTTTGGTATTCTCCAGTTATGTGGCAGTTATTCATTCCTGCCCGGGTAAGAATAGGACTACTCAACTCACCCCAATTCAAGGTGTCAAGCGACCCGTGCTGTGGAATGAGTGATCGAGAGGGTGAAAAGATGCTCAATCTTCAACGGAGCCTGTGGGGTACCTGGGTACCCCCCACAATAAGCTGTCCCTTGCGTTAATGCAGGGCTCTGGCTTGGTGGACATTCTTTCCCGTGCAACTCGACTTTGCGTCCACTAAGTCGAACATAAGCAAGGACCTGAAAACGGCCTTGCTTCGACTTAGGGTGTCGATCGACGATGCCAAGCAGGAGCACGCGGCACTCGCGTTGCTGACTTCGGCAGCAGTGGAGCCTGCAAATGAGAAAGTGCCGAACTTTACCCAAACAGAGGCCTTCTCCTTCGCAGGAAGTCCGAATAAGGCGGAAGCGACTGCTCGCGACAAACGGGGCAAGCAATCGCAGAAGCGGGCGAGTCAGCCGTCAGGCGAGGAGCTGTCTGGCGGTGCCCGGCGAATCATTACCCCGAAAGTCGGTAATAATGCCGGAAGGTCGGACCCCAGCCAGGGTTCCCGGAAAGCTGGGAAGGGTGGGCCTGAAAAGGCTGGGCCGTCCCGGAACGATGGGAACGGATATCACCATCATATCGGACCCATGCCGAGTACCCGCCGGCAACGGCAACTGGGTCTCGGATGGGACCAGGAAAATGGCGGCGATATGGACGATGGGTAAATACCCCGTGCAGGAGTTGGTGTCTACTACCTATGAGGGCTTCGTGGTCGCCAAAGCAAACGGGGTCTTCTTCTGTAGCTGTTATGCGCCTCCGCGGTGGCCGATCAAGCGGTTCACGCAAATGCTGGACCGCTTAACGACCGTGTTAACAGGGCGAAGGCCGGTGGTAATAGCGGGGTCTGGGCTGTGGAATCGGGAAGCTGTTCCACGAACCAGCGGGGTCAAATCCTGCTGGAAACACTGCCCGAGCAGAAGAAAAAAACAAATGAATAACATATCAAGGTATTTACCTTAAATACTACCATACCTTGATATGCCCTTCATTTGGTGGTAATAAGAGGCAAAATAACAAAAACGAATACTAAAATTTAATATAAATAACACCTAGAAAATAACAAGTCTTGTTATTTCAATAATGAATACATACCTAAAATTTCAAGTGCTGTATTTGTTATCCCAAAGTTATTGAATAACAAACAAATAACATTTCTTGTTATTAAATGTTTCATTTGTACGATGACTTCATGATGTAATAACAAATCTTGTTATTCGGTTATTTTCACCGCTGAGCCAACAAATACTACATCAATACCAAACTCTGCTCAAATACCTCCAACTGTTATTGTGATGTTCCCATAACATTTCGTAGAATAACGCAGCAATAACAATTTTAGGTATTAGAGCACATGTTGCTCTTCACATGGTATTTGTAAGGTATGCCCTTCTGCTCGGGTGGCCATCTTAGATGTCGACTTGGCTAACGTCGGTACCAAGAGTACCTATAGTCGAAACGGAGCGGAGTCAATTGTTGACGTGACTTTTTGTAGTCCTGGCCTAACAAGTAGTTCGAACTGGAGAGTAGATGATGGCTACACTCACAGCGACCACCTGGCGGTTCGCTACAGTATCGACTACAACAATAGCAGACAGCGGATAGAAGAAGAGGCGGCTAGGCCAAGGCCAAGCCCTCGCAGGTGGAAGGCATCATACTTCGACGAAGAGGTATTTAAGGGGGCGCTCCACCGTGAGCGAAACTTAACCGGTTTAGACGGCGACGAGCTGGTAGCGGTGCTCTCACGTGCGTGTGATGCGACCATGCCCAGGTGAGTCCACCTGCTTTCCTTATTGGAGGACCGACGCGATTGCGGACCTGCGCCGCGCCTGCCTACGGGCTAGGCGGCGGATGCAGCGAGCACGATCAGAGGAAGAGCGAAACGAACGGCGGGTGGTGTTCGCCGCTGCAAAAGCCGCGCTTAAGACCGAGATAAGAGCAAGCAAAAAGGCCTGCTTTGAGGGTCTCTGTCAGAGTGCCAATACGAACCCGTGGGGTGACGCCTACAGGATCGTTATGGCCAAGACGAGAGGTGTAATGGCTACTACAGAGCAATCTCCAGAGATGTTGGAGGGACTCATCGAGGAGCTTTTTCCGCGTCATGATCCTAGTCCAAGGCCTCCTTTCGTAGGACAGCCGGGGACTGGGGCTGGCGATGAGGAGAGGGTCACCGATGTGGAACTTGCGGGGATAGCTAAATCCCTTAGCTTAGGTAAGGCCCCAGGTCCGGACGGAGTTCCGAATCCGGCCTTAAAAGTAGCTATTGCAGAGGCTCCCGAGATGTTCAGGTTTGCTATGCAAAAATGCCTGGACGAGGGAGTTTTCCCAGATGCTTGGAAGCGGCAGGTACTATTGCCAAAGGCGGGGAAACCACCCAGAGACCCGTCGGCATATAGACCAATATGCTTGATAGGCACGGCGGGGAAGGTGTTCGAAAAGATCATCCTCAATAGAATGTTGAGGTTCACCGAGGGCGAAAATGGTCTTTCGAGTAATCAGTACGGCTTCCGGAAAGGGAGGTCCAGCGTAGACGCTATCTTGTCGGGTACAAAAACCGCCGAGAAAGCACGCGAGCCTAAGAGGAGGGGAATTCGTTTCTGTGCGGTAGTGACTGTTGATGTAAGGAATGCGTTCGATAGCGCCAGCTGCTCTGCTATTGCCGATGCGCTCTTGCGTCTGGGGATACCGGGGTACCTGTACAAGATTCTCGAAAGTTACTTTCAGAATCGAGTACTAGTTTACGACACAGAGGTGGGTCGGAAGTGCTTTCATAACATAACCTCAGGAGTTCTGCAAGGTTCCATCCTGGGTCTGGTGTTATGGAATGTCATGTACGACGAGGTGTTGAGGTTAGAGTACCCAGTGGGAGTGGAGATTGTCGGATTTGCCGACGACATTACGCTCGAAGTCTACGGTGAAACGATCGAGGAGGTGAAATTGACTACCGACCACTCCATCAAGGTTGTGGAGGCGTGGATGCGGTCCAGGAAACTTGAGCTGGCTCACCACAAGACAGAGGTGACGGTTGTTAACAACCGGAAGTCGGAGCAGCAGGCGGAGATCAGTGTAGGTGAGTGCATTATCCTGTCAAAGCGCTCCGTCAAACACTTGGGCGTGATGATCGACGATAAGCTAACCTTCGGTAGCCACGTCGATTATGCCTGTAAAAGAGCCTCCACAGCTATTGCGGCACTGTCCCTGATGATGACCAATAGCTCTGCGGTGTACGCCAGTAAGCACAAGCTTCTGGCTAGTGTTGCTACGTCCATACTAAGGTATGGTGGCCCGGCGTGGGGCACTGCGCTAAGTACTAAATGCTACCGACGGAAGCTTGAAAGTACTTACAGGCTTACGTGCCTGAGGGTTACGAGCGCGTACCGTATCATGTCAAATGACGCTCTCTGCGTCATTACTGGTATGGTGCCTATCGGCATTCTTATCAGTGAGGACATGGAGTGCTTTGAAATGCGCGGCACAACAGGCATACGCAGGACTGCCAGGATGGTTTCTATGGTCAAATGGCAGCGTGCGTGGGACAGTTCCACCAAAGGAAGGTGGACCCATAGGTTGATACCGAGGGTAGATAGTTGGATTAACAGGCGCGATGGGAAAGTTATATTCCACCTGACACAGGTCCTTACAGGTCATGGTTGCTCCCGACAGTATCTACACCGTTTCGGGCATGCGGATTCTCATGCCATGGGCATGCAGAACTCCGGACAATCTGGTCCAGAGGATGTGTAGGGATGAGTTTGGCTGGAGCGCCGTTTCAACGGCTATCACCCATGTCGTCTGGAAGCTACAGAGGAGGTGGCGTGTGGACTCGGAGAATGGCTAGTTCAGATGCAGTACGAGAGGTGGTCCAGGGGCTCGAAGTCGGCTTCGTAGGTCATACCGGTGCCCTGTGGTCGAGATCAACCCTTACAGCGATTAAGTGGCCGCGGAGAGGATGTCCCGGTAGTGGTGCTGTCGTGGCGTCGGTCTACTGGGTTGGATCCGAGCCCGCGGTTGGAAAGGGGTCCCCGGCAAGGGTCGGGGCAGGAGGAGACCCTACTGTCAGCATCCTTCTGGTGTAGCTCATAGGGCTTGAAGGGTGGTGATTCCCTTGCCTTCAGCAGGTCAGATCTGTTTGCACGTAAGCATTAGTTCTCGATGTCTGCAAAACAGTTAGGCACGGGCGTGGGGTTGACCCTGCTCGCCTTCCGAGGGAGTGGTGAGGGCCACTCGAGAAACTGGCTGAGCGCAAGCATGTTGCCGTTTTGAACTCTCCAAAGCGAGTCATCGATGTTCGTTGCTGTAGGCTACGCAGCTAACCTTGAGGGTGCGATGTGCACAAGCCTCTCTCTGAAGCCTCTTCTTGGTGGTTCCAGAGAGACGAAGGGTTTGGCGACCACAGGAATGTTGTGGAGAAAGTGGTACTGGCTTTTACTTTTGTTGTAGAAGACGGACCTTCCTGTTCGGGTGTCTGTTGAGCAGTTTTCTCTCAAAGGTTTAGATTCTTCAAACTTTAGAAGGAAAAAAAAACGTTTGCACCACGGGTAGAATCCGTAGAACCTTCGATTTTTTTTTTGTAAAATTTTGTTTATTTGTGTTTAGCTTAAAATGTATTATACACAATCAATTTCAAAATCTAACGATAGCAAGTCTATTACATTATTACTTTGCATAATAAAGATGACATATCGGAAAAACATTTTAAGAATTCGAACTTTCTTCCATTTAGCTACGCCTTCTAGTTGCGGGCGAAGAAGTTCCTCTATAGTCAGCCTACGCCAGTCGTTGAATAGGAACGAAATCTTACGCTGAAATAGTCTCCATGCTGCAACAATCATTCAGAAGTTCTGCTCAACATACCCACTTTACTATAGCCAATTGCAATATTATTATGCGGCTGGATCGTAAGGACGAAAACCAATTTGCTTATTTTCCAAAGGACCATTGTTCATAGTTGAATTTAGAGCCGCCCTTCACCTGCACGCTTAGGTTTGCAGCAGCAAAGTGTTCCTTCCTTGTCAATCTACGGCCAAAGTTTCCACCAGGACTAGGACCAGGACCTGATCTTTCAGTTGTTAGCAGTCCGACCGGTTCCACATGGAGTTATGGACAGGTATTGCTGGGTAAACAGCTAAGGACCGCAATGCGGTATATGTTTTCTTCCAGGCACGCGTTACCCTGCATTAACCCTGAAACATTCACGATAAATACATTCATGTTAATATGCTTATATTAAGAAAACAATATGTTTCCTCATTGTTTTGATGAAACATCTTTTTTCTTGTTTCAAATTGTTCCCTGCTTCGCACCATAATCCTGTGCCCCACAGAATTCCACTTCGCGAAAAGCAACGTGCCTCGCAAGTTCAACGGTGATAATGTGGGCTCACGTAACACATTTCACTGAAATTCGTCGCCGCGTGAACGTCTTTAATTATTCCAGTATGCTGCCTCGTCGTCGTCGTTACAATGTATGTTTACAAACTTGCTTCTCGGGATTTTCCTACATAGTTATGTGTTGATATAAACACACCCACGCACGGCTGCACCAAGCATGTGGCGATATGAAACCCCCAACCTAACCGACACACGGGGATAACTACGGGAAGTTGATTAGGGGAAAGTGGGGCAATATGCCATTTTTCAAACTTTCATCGTTTTCAATGATATATAGCCTCATTTGTTAGGCTTTCAAAGTGGTAACAGCAACTAGACAATATTTGCTCGATGCTTCAACAAAAATATTCACTAAATTTTTGCATTTTCATCGATTTTTTGCGATTTCAAAAACTGGTTCGTAAAACGGAAGTGGTGCAAAAAGCCCATCTGCCATGGGGTAAGATGCCAACTTCATGAAAACATTCAAAAATTACGTCCATCAGTTTTTTGGCATTTTCGACTTTCTTTCACCCCTCTGTCACGTTTTTTCGTATACTCAATACAAGGAGTGTCACCCCCTTCCCCGCTAAACGATGGTCGTCATATTTGAATGACCCCTAACATGGATAGCGTAGACTTCAACAACCATGCGCCTCCATGGAAGCCTCAATCTACTTGGAAACACTTGGCTGATAATAAAATCACCTGAAAACCTTAATTGCAAGCATGAAAAACCGGAAGTTGCCAATTTTCATTGGGAAATCAAAAGATTTTCCGTGGGTTTAGCGGCCTAGCTTCTAGAAGAATGTTTAATGCAAACATATCTTGACACCATTCACCTATAGCAATGATCAAGTCCCATTCAGGAACGACTTTATGCGTTGGGCCATTTTACCCCATCTTGGCATTTTGGGCTCTGTTCCCCTACTGTTTACCTCCGTTTACCTCTGGAGAAGATGGTGGTGGGAGGGATCACTTCATGTGCAGTGCACCGATTGAGGTGTGGTTGCATCACATGAATGATGTAAATACTTATGCGGCTACCGTAACAGATCTGCCGGGCTGTAAGTAAACATGTTTTCAATTTAGAAGTTGCAGAACAAGTTAATTACTCTGCTTCTGGAGTTACTCGTTTTCTACACTTTTTGTGCTTTTGGTGTAATAACTCAGGTACATTGTTGAGTAAGCGGTTCAACTTTTAAACTTGAAGCATAATTCAGAAACAATGAGATATGGATGAAATATTGAAGAGAGATGAAAGATTTAGAATAGACTATGGAACTCGAATAAATCAATATGGAAAGTATGTGGTTAAATATAGAAGAAAAATGATAAAAAATAAAAGATCGATGATTCCCCTCAAGAAAACTTCTGCGAACTGAGTGTAGAATTAGCAACTAGTTAAAATACACATAAATAAAAACAAAAAAAAAAAAACTTCTGCGAACTGTCAGAACTGAATATTCGTTTGAGTACCCCTCAGAAAAGGACCCACCCAAGTTCCAATAAATGCAACAACTTTGATGTGTTTCCAATTTTCACACTGTTTGAAAGTTCAACCATCCCGCGAATTCCATACTCGCCGTCATTTCACTTCAAACGAGACCAATTTGCTGTGAAGACGACAGTTTCGAGAACCTCAGCAGCAGCAGCCGTCATCGTATCACGCACGGTCGGTGGGGGGAACGTCAATCCAGAACGAATCCAGCAGACAGCAATTTAAAAGGGCGACTGGTTGTCGTCGTCTTCTCACTGTACTGACATATAGAGCAAAATTCACGCAACGGCTCCGGGTGGCGACAAACGGTGAATGATGCGGCGCGTCCTTCGGCAACTCTCAATCATGGAGGTAAAAGTTTTGCCGGAAAGTTTTCATTCCGAGAGCTGAGCAGAAGTATGCTTTCATTGAAATCTGAGACCTTTCCGTGAATTGGAAAGAGGGAAAAACAACCAAAGGTTGAGTTTTTCAGAGGTTGGTGTCGGCCATCGAGAGTTAGCGCGGCTGAACTGGCGATCAACTTTTTTGACGAGCTACGTATAATTTATAATCTAGCTTCATTCTACCGGCTTCTTGTGTGAGGTTGGTTTTCGAAGAATATTTCTCCCGTGCGATAAATTTCCTGACATGATAACGCAATCACGAGGTTATGGATGCTTATATAGCGCTTAACGGGAATCGGAGCTGAGATGTAAGAGTTCGATATTGCCGTCTGTTAGAAGAGAGTGATGGGTAACGTGCATTTTTTTCCATTTCTGGAGAATGAATTATCGACAGATAACTTTACTTTTTAAAAAGTAAAAAGTCGCACCTTGAAAAGCTTGTAGACTGAGATGATATTTTTAGACACAAATTGAAACGTGATTGCTAACGTTTTCAGTGATGCTCCATTTTTGTTTGGACCAAATTAACAGCAGTTTTATGAATTTAGGACGCCAAAAATAGAACAAATTATGCTCGCTTCCGCCGGTGTTTATTTCACATACCATATTGTATATTTTATGCAAGCCGATCGCATTGTTTTGAAAGTACAAGTATTCCTCCTTCATGTGTTTCTATAAGAGTAGCTACGATGATTTTTAAGGAGTATCATACATGATTTTTTGAAGAAGATTTACTTGTTACTCCACTAGGGATTTCTTCCATATCATATGGAATTCCTCCAGGAGTACCAGGTATGATTTATTCTGAAACTCCACGTATGATTTCTCTAGGAATTCCACCCGAAGTTTTCGGGTGGAAAACTGTTGTCCACCCTGTTGAGAATTTGGATGAGTCGGACGTGTGTTCCGTATCTCACCACGCGATAGCCTTTAAACAAGTAGAGTCCCCCCCCCAATTGCGGAAGGTTTTTTATATCGTGCGATTTCCTGTTTTTGCGAAGTGTAGTGTCGCAAAGTGGTATCCAGCGCAACTCGGGAAGCGAGGTGCTGGCATCATCGACGATTTGCTCGTACGCGGTTTTATCAGCCATCTTCGCCTGGGTCTTGGGTTGTCTATTACCATTGAATATGCTCTCGATTTCTCGAGAGCTGACGCGTAAGTATCCAGGGACCGTCATTCACCACGTGAAAGCATCCAAGCTACGTGTTAGCGCACCTAGCTACAGCAAATTAAATTGCTCAGCACGAAGCGTTTACTGTTGAATTACGTGGTTTATGTGCCAGCACGAGAAGTGGAGGTGGAGGGGAAGATCTGCAACGAAACTCTGACATGTGAGGACATCAAGACCGGCTTTGGTCAATTCAAAAATAGGTCAATTCCTGATGTGGCTATCCTAAACTGTAAACGCTTATCTAAGGCTTTCTTGGAAGCGAATAAAAAGGTGTACTCGCCTTCAGCGATTTTTCCAGTGACTTTTCCAGGTTCCGTCCGATGATGGTTTTTACCCAGTGCATCTTTTTAGGCCGAAGGTTTTTATTTGTACCAAATGCAAGCAGTTTGGTCACAGTGTTCGCTTTTGCGACAACAAGCCCCGTTGTGGCAAATCCACACGACTTGCAAGTTTGCCCGGCTTACAAAAGACACATTCGAAATGAGAGTCGCTCTATTGTAAGGCGCTCCAAGCAGACCTATGCAGAGATGGTGAAATCTTTTAAAACACCAGATTACGTATCTAAATCAGCTGTCCCAGTTGAAAATCCCTATCAGGAATTGTCTCCCGACGATCAGGACGATGGCGAAACTGATGAGCGTGAATCTCTTTCGGAGGTACACGCACCTGGAAAAAGGAAGTCATCATCTTCCCCGGGATTGCGCCGAAAGGTCTTTTTGAAGTCTTCCCTCAAAGGTTTGACTAATGTCAAAGGAGGCGGGGTAAAGTTAAAAACTCCGAAAAATCAGGTTCCTTTAGCTTCAGATCCATGTTGTAGCAAGAACCTGTCATCCCCGTCTCCGCCTGTTAAATACACTTCAAAGAGAAATATTCGACAAGATAGCAAGAAAAAAACTACTAAAGTGCCTCGCAGTTCAAGCAAGCCTCCTAGACCCAAGCGAGGACTGTTTTCTTTTAGGGTTCTCGTGGATCGCTTATACAGTCCCGATTCGCTCGTTGGCGGCTCGTTAGATGGGCTGTCTCGATGGTTGGATGTTCGCTGGTTGGGGCAAAACCCAACTAAAAAGCACTGTCAATGTCAAACTCGATGTCAAAACGAGTTTGACGTCTGACCGTCGTCGCATCGCTGCTCATATATACAGAACGTTTGTGCAAGTATGTGAGTGTTTCGTGACGTATTTCTCGTCACTTGCGTGTGTCTGGAGCATTTTGATCAGTTGTCAGATGCCCCAACGAACGAACACGATTCGCTGATCGGGGCGCAGTCGTGACCCAACGAGCGAATCGTCACTGTATGATGCCCTCGACCTTCCAGAAACATTTAGAGGCATTATTGATATGTTTATACCTACAGTAGAAGAATATCTTCAGAATCTGACACAATCATGGCCCCTCCTTGTTGGGATCATATCTTTCGATGCATAATTTATCAAGTGAGGTACAAGATATGATCACTGTGCTACAGTGGAACTGTCATAGTCTAAAACCTAAATTAGACCTTTTTAAGTTTTTGATTCACAACTCTTATTGTGATATATGTGCCCTTTGTGAAACATGGCTTTCTTCTGAAGATGATCCCAACTTTCACGATTTCAACATTATACGCCAAGATTGAGATGACTATTATGGAGGAGTTCTTTAGGGGATCAAAAAGACTTACTCATTTTATAGAATTCTAATCGCGACTCACCCTGGCGTAGAAATCGTCGCTTGCCAAATAAACGTAAAGGGTAAAGAACTTTGCGTAGCTTCCGTTTACATTCCTCCAAGAATTTCAATTAACCGCCGTCATCTTTGGAATGCGGTTTCTGCACTATAACATCCAGTTTTAGTTCTGGGTGATATGAACGCACATGATACAGGGTGGGGCGAACCATATGACGATAATAGAGCGGCCATTTTCTATGATTTGTGCGACAATTTCAATTTTACCATTTTAAATGAAGTGACACCTATTGCATCTGACGGCAAAGAAAGTCGTCTCGATCTAAAACTGGGGTCAAGTTCACTATCATTCGATTACTTGTGGCAGGTAATCGAGGAAACAAACGATTGTCTAGCGTTGCTTTCAACAGATATTCAACTGGCCTTCACGGAAAAGGAGCAACTGGCTTCAGTTTTCTTGGAACACATACATACATACAACACTTCCAAAAATAAAACAAAATAGCGTTCGAATTGATTCCCCGAGGGATTCTTGGAGAAATTCCCTTCAGAAAACCCATATAAATTTCCGGATGAATTTCGCAAAAGCACCCAATAACCTTTTTGAAGAAGCTTATGAAGGAATGTTAAGAAATCTCGTATGTATTTTTTATAATTTTTTGAATAAATTTTGCAAATTAAGTTCTTGAACAAATTTCCGGGGAAAACTCCTGAAGACGTCCCCAAAGAGTCCCATTTAAAAGCTCTGAAAATCTCTAAAAAATCCCCAATAAATTCTTGAAATAAGAAAAAAAAACTAATTTAGAAAACATAAACAAAAAATTTTCAAAAACAAAAGTCGTTTAAGGAAACCTTAAGGGAATTTTTGAAGAATGTTTTGAAGAAAACTCGTTAAATCTAAGTGAAGGAATTCTTTCGTGAAAATTGTAGAAATCCATTGAATGTTTAGCGTAGAAGCTTTTTAGATATATCTCAGCAGCGTCTTTGGTGGTGTGCACTGAGCACTATAGCAAACACAGCAAACCCGAAGACGGAAGTAGACGACGTGTAGCATAGCTGTCAAAGTGAGCTGAACAGTTCAAGAATGATCTGCCATATATAGGATGTTTCTGATGTTGATAACGAATAGGTACGAACCGAGTTTTATGACGTATATTTGCTGATTCAATCTTATCTTTGAAGATGAACTTTATAAATAGAAATAATGAAATGCTTCCTGAACAAGTGTTTTGAACACCCAAATATTTGAAATAGCTCAAGTTTGTGTAATACAATCGTCGCCCAAGCAAAGTCAATCTAAATTAGACGTCTGGTCATTACAAAAATCGAGTCAAATGGTCGTAAATAGATCTGTCACTGCCTATTTCCCAGATCTATATATCCGGTTGACATGTTTCACACCCATTGACCGTGAAATGCTCTACATCAAGAGCGCTCTTTAACACGGTATCTTTTACCTCAGCCTGTCATCACTCTCTGGTCTACCGGGTGGTCACCATTACGGCGCTACACATCTCACTTAGCGAAGACGGATGACACATCTTACATCACAATCAGAGATCGCCACACGTCACCTAGACCCAAGACCCCCAGCTTCTTACCCGAAATGCACCGATAAACTAGCGTGTATCTACGTATAGGGGATTCTGGGGTAATACACACCACTTAAGGAAGATGCGTCCAAATGCATATAAAAAGGCAATAATTTATTGGTTTAATGCATGCATTCATTGCATATACTTTCATTCTAAGAGAAACCAAACAAAATTTCAGCCTTAATACAGTTCAGCTCTTTAAAATAACGTTTTTTGTAAAGACTAACATTACGGCTTCGTATGTTAATGCGGGGCAGTATGCACCCTTGCTCGGGGTAAAATGCACTCAAACAAAGGGGCCAGACGCACCACAACATTGAGGCAAGATGCACCTTCGAGTTTAGAAATCTTTTTACTTCTTAGACAAAATGCATGTTTTATAAGGTTTTAAGACAAACAATAGCTCAATTTTGTTTGCGATTACTTACAGAGCACTCATAGATATTATTACAGCTTGTTTTCTATAGGTGCGTTTTGCCCCAACCAATGGAGTGCATATTGCCCCAATCAATAGCAAAAAATAAAATAGTTTAAAACATATAATTTACGTAGATTACTGTTTAAGTTATTTTTCCTATGCTTAGCATTGCCCTCAATGAACTGAATAAACACAACAGCATTAGATGTTTGGTCGGTTTTTCACCATCAAATCATTCGACAAACGATCGGGAAAATTACATCAGAATCGTGCTTTTCAATTTTATTCATTTTTCTCACTAATTACGTAACGCAGATATGTAACATTTTCCAGATGCTCATTTATGAGGACGTTCTATTAGACTGATAAGGTTTCAAAGCTCTAAAACCGATAATCCCTGAAAAACAAAGGGGGTGCGTTTTGCCTCGACAGTGCGTATTACCCCAGATGCCTCTAATAAATCTTGCCGTCGGGTGTTGCTGCCGCTCATAGCCCGCAGAGTCAGTACAGTGCAATGGCATCTCAAGTTCAAGATTTGTAAACAAATCTCCCCTTTCGGTTTCGGTCTGATGATCGACGTCGTTTCGATGCCATTGCAAAAGCAATGGCGCTGGGTTCAGCATAGACTTGTTGCTCATGGTGTGTAATCTTGGTATTCGGTAGTGGGTACATATAGCTAGTCTACTGCTCTGTTTAGCGGGAAATAATATAATCAACACTAGCTACAGCGGAAAAACGGGAACAAACGAAAGAAAAATCTCGTTTTGAGCTTGAGCCCGGCTGGCGCTCACAATATGGTTTTGTTTGATGGAACAAACATAGCCAGCCACACCACTTCATAGCAATGTTTCAATCGACGGCGACGACGACGAGCGAAGCTAATTTTCTGGCTGGCATAGTGCCGAGCGTTTTCCTGTTTTAGTTTAAAATTACCACGCCGGACCGCCAAAGGCATGCTGTCTGTTTGGTCTGTTTTTGGAACTTAACTAGACGTGTCTGGCGAAGATACAATTTTCACTCATTATTTGGTTGGTAATTAATGACATTGAGCTTGAGTTTCTCCCATTATCGTCGTTTTGGACGCCAATGCATATTAATTATTAGGGGTGATACACAAATTATGTCACGCAAAAACCGGCCATTTTCAAACACACCCCCCCCTCCCCCTATATCATGTAACGTTTTGACGTTTTTGTCTTTTTAAGTAAAATAAATTTCGTTTAGATTTGCTTTGAATTACGTTAAATGTGTATATAGTTTCTATTTAAGAGTATAAATTGAAATAAATTCTTGAGTTAATACAATTGCTTAATCGAAATTAATTATCAGAAAAACGCTTTGACGTTTTTCTCTTTTTAAGCAAAATTATTTTTGAATTATTGTATTTGGTAAATAGTTGACTTATTTCTATTACAAAATTGAAGTTTAAATTCACAGACGAAAAGCATTTGGATTAGATTGAAACATAACCTGACTTTGCTTGTGACTGTCCACGTTAGAAGTAAATTTGTTTATGTCGATTGGTTTGTGTCTCGGCTATAACCATACCATAATAAGACGTAGTGAGTGCAGCAATGGCTCCTGAATATATGTGTCTCATTATCACCATCTTGACGAACCTAGACAAGCGCCAATTTCTTATATCGCCATTTGAATTTGTCATTGGCGCAATTGCAGAAGATAATAGGGGGATTGTTAGAGCTAGGTTTCATGATAGGAAGACGACTTCAGCTCGATCACTTCGCTCACATATCGGCTGGAGGATAGCAGTTATCGCGTTCAGGACAAATTTATTAGTTGATTTTCTTTAGTTGAGTTATATTGAATTGTGCTTTAGTTCAAATTTTATAAAGGTAATTTAGGAAAAAGTGAAAAATTGTGCAGTGTTCCTAAACGGTGTTTTTTTTTTATTTTTTGTGTTTTTATAGCTTGAGACGTAGTCTCTGCTTTTCTTACGCGAACGCTATCAGTGATTTCGCAGTTTATCGTACAAAAAAGGTAAATTTTTAGTAGTTTTAAATTTAAATTGTCAGTTAATTGAAATCGTCATTCGTGTTGGACATTTCAGCGCATGGGCGCTTTTTTGGTACGGGCTGGAGTTTAAAGATTTCGACAAGCGGAGTCGTTTTCGGGGTTATCGTGAAGCCGTCCAAGCCACCGTCTTCAAGTGAAGGAGCTCGTGCATCCGCTAAGGCCCGCCTCACGAAGGCAGTTAAACGGGGGAAGTGTAGATCGCCTGCAAGTCGAGCGATAATCTCCAACGGTCGCCAATCAACCGTTGTGTACGATCCACCCACCGTTACAACCCCTGTGGATCGGGAGTTAAGGAGAGCTCGGATTGGGTTCACGTCGCCAAAAGCGTGTCCCTTTCCGCACAGTCCGAAGGTCGGCGCTATTCCTCGCTCGGTCATAACGGAAAGGTACGTGAAGCCGGGTCGTTGGGTCTAGTGTCGGTCCGGAAGACAGTCCCGGGTACCCCGCGACCAATTGTCGACGGGAAGCTCTCCTCTGAAGAAAATCGGAAGGCCTCCGTCCAGCCGCCACTTCCCACCGCAGCTTTAGATCGGCCATATTAGCAAGAGCTCAAGTTCGCTTCTCGCCGCCATCGTGCGAGGATCGCTGCTGGCAGATCGCTAGCAAGGTTTCATCTTCAACCAACATTTTGCCGGCACCCCGCCGGAAAGCCAACGTAGCCATCACCGTAGCATCCGTCACTTCGAGTCAACGACACCGAAAATCCTGCGCAGGTATGAGGTAGTTCTAGTTCATGGCCATGAATAGTTGTTTCCTTTCCCGCTACCAGAAAAAGTTCCGTCCAACCCGAATGTATTAATTCAATAAAACTGATTATTAAGTTGAAGTTCCGAGCCTTAGTTTTGTCCCGTTTAGCACTGAAGGTCTTTCATTTTTCTTGAGTTCCGTTTCCATCAACGTTAGGGCTAAGTTGAGCCGCCGGACTTCCATCTTTCATTCGGTATTGCGATTTAGGGTTGAGCGAGTTTAAGTCGATTAAGGTGTGGGTAATTTGAGCAATAAGGTTGGCGTTTTTCTAGAAGGTGTCAAGTTTGGTCATTTTGCTTTTGGTGAGTCAAAACAGCCGTTCGAATAACCCCTGAGGACTTGTCTCAGCAAAGTCGGGCAAATTAACAGACTGGTGGTCTCTCGCGTGCGAGAGTGGCGCTAAAGCCACCGAAAGTTTACAAAAAACCTCGGTTGAGTTCTTGAACGGTTACAATCACACTTTATGTATGAGGCTTTCCACGGGCCAGCACGAATCCATTTTAATCGATGTTTTTTAATCTACTTGATATTTTTGTATACTATTCCTTTTTATGTGAGATACCATTTTTTCATATCAAAAGTTCATATTTTGTCTCGACTAACTTCCAAATAGGGCCTATGAAAAAATGGAAAACAAGCAAATAAAAAATTATAACACGGAAACGGCTTGTTCGATCGGAAAGGTGTCTTCAGCAAAGTTGTAGAATAATATATGGCGGTTCTCAGAAAAATACACATTGAAAAATTTATTTAGTTTTTCTTCTGAAAAATCTGAATTTTGTTACTAAAAATTAAATATCTCAAAAAGCTATTTTTTTACCTTCGTGGTTTTTTGTGAGAATAAAGTTCATTCTGTTAGCTATCATATGTAAAATTTTTATAGTGGTAAAAAAATGTACAAAAAGTTATGTCACTTTGAACATTTTTGATTGCGTGTTTTTTTAGAGTGCATGAGGAATTTCCCGCAAACTAGATTTTGGGGTTGGCAGCACCCTCTCAGATTTCAATGGAATTGTGTAGGTATGAAGCCTCTGTACTTTAAAGCAACGTTGCATACTTTGTTGTTTTTTTTTTAAATTTATCTTCACTAATACAGGTATTCTTCGATATAACGTACCCTCGATATAGCGAATTCGATATAACGTACATTTTGCTTCGATATAACGTACAAAGATTGAATTTTTTTATTTTTCCCATGAATAACCCTTAGATAAACTACGAAATCACTCAAATCAATGTTTTGTTGCAGCATTAGCCTTGTTACCCAGAATTAGCGCAATTTGGGGAAAAATTTAGTGTACGTTATATCGAAGCAAAATGTACGTTATATCGAAGCACAAAAAACGAAATTACTTTTTCGTCAAAACTAAAGTTTTTCATTATTGGTTTTGGGAATTTCACCGAAATCATTATTTGGGATTAATTTCACGTCGAATACATCAATACTAGCATAAAAAATATTAATTTTTTTTCTGCTTCTGCTTCTGAAAAAAAAAATAAAAATAAATTAAAATTGGGAAGGAGGGATTTAAATTATTTGCTAACTTATACTAAACATTGATGGGACAATTGTCCACATCTGTAATGGAACCAAAAAGAAGGGACTTTATCGGTAGACAACGACAAGAAGAGGACAAACGGAAGGGGGAAAATGGAGACAAAAAAAAGCGGCAAAAGTACACAACACGCAGGCAACCGAGGTACACATTTCTTCCGTTGTTGTTCAACGAATTTCATCAGGTATCTCTCCAGTAATTCATTCGAAAAAAACAGGGCTTGCATGAATTTCCCTCAGGAACCTCTGGAAAACTCATTGGGGAAATAACCACTAATTCTATTGAGCTAAAATATAAACGACTCATAAAAAAGTGATCATTTCCTTGAGAGATATCTGCAGGTATTCAGGTACAGGTTCAGGTTCAGATTCAGGTATACAGGTATTCCGTTGGCGGTGTTTTGAGGAAATCACCCAGGGATGCCTTTAAAATGACATTGGACATTCTACAACAAATTCTTTTGGAAATTCACCCTTGATTCCATCAAGAATTAGTTACGGGGATTCACCAGAAACTATTTCGTTAATGTCGAAGCTTGTTTCGTGAATTGCCTCAGATCTAGTCGTGGAGATTTAAGGAGGTACTCCTTAACTCATTCAGAATATGCTTCAGGATTTCCATGAATAAAACAATCTGTAGTGATGATAAACTTGGCCATGTTAGCAAGCCCGTGCACAAGGGAGGGGGTTTGGGGGTCAAACCCCTCCCATTGCCGATGTTCCATACACTAGGCGCCCCTCCACCCTTTGCCAACATTAGGAAAAACTACTCCCTTGTCGCCTTTTCTGTGCACAATCCTGATACAGGGGTTAATCTAGAATGTCCTTCAACTGTTCAAGTAGGAATTTTGTGGGAGGTTACCCCGGAATTTTTAAAGAATCTTTATCCAAAAATTTCTCAACAAAGTCACTGCAGATTTTTTGTATGCCTCCAAGAATTCTCTCAAAGATTCACATATAAAAATCTTCTGGGGTTCTCTAGGAATTCCTCTACCGTCCAGAAATGTCAGCTTGAAAATGGCTCTTCCAGTTTGACAAAATTCAATTACAGCTATTTAATCTTGTCCGACGTTTCGGTCTCATTTATGACCTTCTTCAGGGACTCTAAAATTAGATATTTATTTCATTTACGGTTTTTTACATTTTAAATATTATAACAATTATTACCAATTATTGCCGATTTTTCGTCCAGTGTTGTTTTATCGAACAATGATTGTCGGACGGATGGAGTTTCTGCGTTTGAGATTGAACATTATTTTATAAAACTATCCTTCACATTTTCATTCTTTCCACACAATTTTTCCCCCACCGACAACCTCCACGTCGCATATGCCGGGGTTCTTCACTGGCTGAAAAACAATCAACATCAACGAACGAGAAACAGATGACCGAAACAAACTAGCACAAAATTGTAAAACACAACACTCACACCAATACACACTCCGAAATATTTTTGTTCATACACACCAACAGCGATGATCGACCACACAAACAGTCACGGTAGAAGCGTAGAGCAATAGTGATCGATCAAGCGCAAGGTGTCAAGTTCCAGAGCGGTAAAATTCCGGAAGGGTTTTTCCACAGTTACCGAATCCCAACCGTTAACTGCTTTGCGGGAGTAAGTACACTGGGAGAAAAATTGTGTGGGAAGAATGAAAATGTGAAGGATAGTTTTATAAAATAATGTTCAATCTCAAACGCAGAAACTCCATCCGTCCGACAATCATTGTTCGATAAAACAACACTGGACGAAATATTGGCAATAATTGGTAAAAATTGTTATAATAATTAAAATGTAAAAAAAAACGTTAATGAAATAAATAACTAATTTTAGAGTCCCTGAAGAAGGTCCTAAAAGAGACCGAAACGTCGGACAAGATTAAATAGCTGTATTTGAATTTTGTCAAGACTGGAAGAGCCATTTTCAAGCTAATTACCTGCAGGATTTTTTCTTCGTGGTGTGACATACAGGATGCGGCAGGAAAAAATACGAAAAGTCAAGGCCCTATCACACGCTACATATTATTATCTTTTCATGGCAGTGTATCAGTCAATGTCTATATTCTAGCACTACAAAATAAACATGAACATATTTGAAATTTAACATGTGATAATGTAAGCCTAAAAAGTGGGTATCAATAAACTGCGCGGCCCAATGGCCATAAAACAAAATGGCTAAAATAGTAAAAAATAGCTTTAATTCGATGAAAAACAAGACCATACTGACCCAGAGCCACGTAGTTTTACATACTAGATGAAATAAGTATATATATAAATATATATATGATATTGTAAAGAAAACCAAAAATTTTGTTTTATCAGATATGAAATCTAGCGACCCGTGTACTTTTCTGTGGTTTGAAAGTTCTGGTTGTCTTCGGCTTCATGCGCCGTCATGAACCTTTACATGACCAAAATGGGAAAACATTTAATTCACTTTTCAGAAAACTAGCCTGTTAGAGATCATGGAACGATGAAACATAGATTGGTTGACGTCAAGTGGACGAAAATGAGGTTTGAAGTTGAACTGCACTGGGACAAAGCTCCCTTCTCAGTTAAGTGTTTTCTAAATAATTTTACAGTTTCTGAGAGTTTTCGTGTTTATATACCAAAAAAAGTCCAGATAATTTTATTAGGAAAAGTTTCTGTCCCTACCGAGAATCGAACCCGACTCCCTCATCATTGTTAATGTGGAGGAATTCATTAAAAAAAATCAGAAATAAACATGGGAAATTCCAAGAGGAATCCCTAAAGGAAATCACGGAAGGGTCCTTGAGAAAACCCTGAGGAAAAAACTCCCGGAGAAGTCACTGATGAAATTCCCGGATAAATCCCTGAGAGAATTCCAGAAATTCTCCCAGGAATACCTCCAGATATACCGCCAGGTATTTCTTCACAAATTCCCCCAGAATTTTCTCTAGAAATTCTTTCGAAAAATCTTCCGGGGATTCTTCCAGCAAATCCTCCAGAAATACCTCCAGAATTTCTACCAGGGATTAACTCTTCCTGAAATTTCTCCAGGAGTTTCTCAAGAAATTTCTCCAAAGTTCCTCCAGATGTTCCTCCAGAAATTGCTCCAGGAATTCCAGCAGAAATTCACCCAGAACGTTCTTCATAAATTCTCCCAGGGTTTCTACAACAGATTCAACCACGAATTTCTCCATGAAGTCAGTTCCTCGAACAACCTTTATAGTAATTCCCTCAGGATTTCTTCTAGATTTTCTCAGGAATTCTCCAAGCGATTCTTCCGAGAATTCCTCTTAGTTTCCTCCGGAAATTCTCCCAGAGATTCCTCCGGGAACTCTTCCATGAATTTCTCCATGAATTTTCCGGGAATTTTCCGGGAATTAGCCGAGAATTCCTCCTGAGACTCCCAGGAAATTTCCCAGGGATTCTGAAATTCGGCAGGGATTTAGAAATTCCACCTAGAGATTAAGGTATTCTCTTGAGGAATTCTCCTAGAATTTCCCCTAAGGATTCCTCTGGGATTCCCTCAGGGATTCCTCCAGGGATTCCCATATTGATTTCTCTGGGAATTCCCTCAAATCCGTTTTTGCTGTTTTCTTAAACTGCCCAGGCCGAAAGAGACCAAAAAACCAAAAAATCCAACGTGTTGAACATGTACAAAACATCCCGTTTCTATGAAGGGAAAGCATAGACCTTTAATTTGAAATTGTATTTTTTTGCCAGCCATTTTGACGTTATTTTCAATTTCATCATTGAATCGCGATTTTCACTGTGTTCGCATCCACCGATTTCTAATCTGAACTCACGATTAGAAGCTGAAAGTCTAAGCGTCTCAAATAAACAGTGAACAAGTAAACAATGAGTTCAACAATATAGTTATTTTACCAAGTCTAACTAGCATTATCTAAGATTTGTGTTCACGGGCAGAAATTTGCACTGAAAATGGTAGAACTGGAAAATATTATGACATTTTTTCCATGACATTTCCATGACATTTCACAACCCTGGGTCCATCAATTCAACCCAACCAAAGTAGTTTTCTTCCTTTCTTACCATATTCTAGCCAAGAATCAAGAAAAAAATAGGCTTCATGTAAATGGCGACCTTGTTTCAGCAAAAAATGCCCGTCTTAGATTTCATTTTGATATCCTGTTAGCCTAGCGGTTAAGGCTATGGATCGCTAATGCGGAGACGGCGCTTTCGATTCCCATTTCGGTCAGGGAATCTTTCTCGAATCCCTGGGCATAGTGTATCTAGTGCTTGCCTAACAATATACAAATTCATGCAATGGCAGGCAAAGGAAGCCCTTCAATTAATAACTGTGGAAATGCTCTAAGAACACTAAGTTGAAGAGAAGCAGGCCATGTTCCGGTGGGAACGTAGAGCCATAGAGAAGAAGAAGAAGTAATCTAATACCTAGAGCTTGCAGCGTGTATTTACTACATACTAGTTATAAGAACAACAGTGCTTAGGCTGCAGTTCCAGGGAAGAATATACATCTTAGCAGCCGATTTATGTCTTCTGTCGATCCGGAGATGAGACGGGAACTTGTAAGGACTTCTATGTTGAACACTCCTGCCAAGACGACGACTCACTATTTTGCAGCAATAGTCCTAATACCGAGGAAGTTCAAAGATACCGTTAAACATGCATTCTTTCATATGACGATCTTAGGGTGGGTTGTAGTAAAAAGAAACATATGCTAAGATATATTATTTTTCCACTTTCAAACATATTGAAAATTATCCAGATAAATAAGGAACGTGGTTCAGCTCACCACCGGTGGATTACTTCTAGTTATATCTGTTTAAATAACGCCAATAATGCTAATGTCAATCTGTGAAACAACAAATTGGTACACATGTTTATCGTCACACTATTCAATCAAAACCATTCGATTTACCAGACAGTTCCGCACTCCGCAGCTGTCGATCTACCTCAGCGGTACAGGACTTCAGTTCAGCTCAGTCCCGGACGGGTGGCCACCACCGTGTTTGCATGTCAGCACCAAGCTCCAAATCAATTAGCTGTATCCAATTTCAATCCACAGCGTCAGTGTCAATTAGTTTCTCTTTGCGGTTGACTGGATCGACGTGAGTCGGGCGCTACTGCTTCTTCTGCCTGCCTACCTACATCCATCCAACAACACAACAACGCAACGATTCAATCTGATGTGCCTGTGTGTCCACACAGCATCCGTGAACGCACGCAGACGGCTGGGCTGGGTTGGATTAGCGGTTCATCGTTAGTTAATCTGTGACGCATCGATTGGCGCGAGTGGTCAGCCAGTGGCCCCAGCCAGTGCCGGATTTGAACACACGTGTGCATGTCAAAATAATGATCCACTCGTTTACCCGTCCGATTAGCACGACCAACTCTTGGCTGCAATAGCCAGAACCAAATATTGGGATAATACACTTTGAAGCGAGTGGATTGGAACACGTGCGTGAAGGGTCATGGGAAGATTTACGATATAGGTTGAAAAGTAAAATGGAAATGGAGAGGAGCGGATGGGCCTCACCACATTCGAGTGATTTATTTGAAAACCATTCATGAAAGCATGAAGTGTGTACGTTGGAGCATGAAACCTCCCTTTGTTCTAGGTATAATCAATGGTGTAGCGTTATAGAGGAGTACAGCTCCAGGCTTTTCGCAAAATCCTTTAGACTAACTAAAAATGGTGCCAGAAATGTAAAATACTATTACAATTTCACAAGAGATCCCCCAGGAAGTCCTCCCGAAATTTCCCTTGGAATTCCTCCAGGAATTTCCTCTGGAGTTCCTCCAGGAATCCCTCGGAACTCATCCAGAAATTCTCCCTGAAACTCCTTCAAAAATTACCGTTGGAATTTTCCAGGAATTACCGCTGGAATTCCTCTTGAAATTTCCCCTGGAATTCTCCCAAGAATCCTCCTGGAATTCCTCCAGAAATTCCCACTGGGATTCCTTCAGGGATTCCTCCAGGAATTTCTGAAGGAGCTACTTCTGGAATTCCCTCTAAGGATTTCTCCAGGGATTCTTCCTGAAATTCCTCCAGGAGTTCGCACTGGAATTCCTCCAAAGATTTCTCCTGGAACTCCTACATGGATTCCCCTGGGGTTTCTTCAGGGATTCCTCCTGGAACTCCCCAAGGATTTTTTTCAGGAAATACTTCTGGAATTCCCTCAAGAGATTCCTCCAGGGATTCCCACTGAAATTCCTCCAGGGATTCCCACTGAAATTCTTCCAGGAATAACCCCTGGAATTCCTCCAGGGATTTCCCCTGGAACTCCTCCAGAAATTCCCCCTGGGGTTCCTTCAGGGATTCCCCCTGGAATTTCTTCAGGGATTCCCCCTTGAATTTCTCCAGAGATTCCCTATGCAACTACCCCAGGGATTCCCCCTGGATTTTCTCTAGAGATTCCTAATGGAATTACTTTTGAGATTACCCCTTAAAATCCTCTAGGGATTCTACCAGGAATTTCTGTAGAGATGTCCTATAGAATTCCTCCAGGGGGAATCCTGGAATTCTTCCAGGGATGCTCCGTAGAATTACTCCAGGAATTCCTCCTGGAATTCCTACAGAAATACCCCCTGGAATTCCTCCAAGGATTCTCCCTAAAATTCCTCTAGGACTTCCCCTGGAATTCTTGCGGAACTCCCCCTGGAATTTCTCCAAGATTTCATGTAGAACTCTTAGTATTCAGTTTACATATATTAGAGTTACATAAGCTGAAGTAGAATATGTGTGAACATTCCTTGCTACACCTATGCAACTGCTTTTGCCCGCCGACGACGGTTGCGTAGATGCTGAACCCGGACTCTTCTGGCGCTTGAAGCAAAAACAGCGTCAATTAAAAAACATCTGATGATGATGATGTAGCGCGCGAAGAGGGTCACTACGTCAATCGTGCGTCTCACATCGTCGTTTGTTCGGTCGGTCGGAAGGATGCAAAATAGACAGACGATCGATCGTTAAACCTTGTCATATCTGGATGGGAAACCTTTTACTTTCAACAAACGAGAAGAGCTCGAGTACATATTTCGCCGGCGCATTTCCCGGAGTTGAGAGCTCGATGACAGCTTCTGCTTAACCGAAACCAGACACCACCGCCCGTGATTGGCGGTGGTTGGAAGGGGCAGACAGAAGCAAACGACGCGATGCGCGGTTGGAGGTGGCAGCAGCGAATCAGTTTTAATGACCGAAACATATTTCTTTCGACCGCTACGTTGAGGCTGCTGCTTCTGATACGGTACGAGAATTGTGGGTGTGGGTTTCGGGTGGTGCGCGCGAGCGCTTGGCGGCACTGAAATTAAGCAGAGTTATGCAAGCTGAAGTGCACAATTTCGGCGAGACCACAGGAAATACGACCGACTCGTGCCATTGAAATGGAGAGCTACATCGAGCTGGCATTCATGGGGCAGTAATGTGACCTCGCCGTCATGGAGGACCATAAAAGTTGAGAAGGCATTTTGGCGGATATGGCGGGTTTGTCCCGAATGAAAGACGCATTGCAAATATAGTAAAATACTTTCAAGCAGATATACGGAGTCACTGCTTCTTCGTGTTGATTTCTGACGTTGCATTTAATTCGGGGTTTTCCGTTTACTACTCCCCCTCTGTTGATTCTGATTGACTGTCACTTCTTTCAAATTCAAAAACTCACGAATTCAAAAACTTAAGCAATATTACTTTTAATTGTATACTTATAGGTTTTACTAAGAACTTTGATGGAACATATTGTTCTGATCGAAGCGGAACAAAAGAGAAAGGGCTTTATTGATAGATAACTTTAGGAAGAGGAAATGGATGGAGAAGGATAACACGCAGAGAACAAGCAGTAAAACCAAATGGTGGACTCCGAAACCAAAAACCGTACGACAACCAAACTCTAACATCAACACGTTCCCAAAACTGATAAATAAGGTTTGTGTATTGCGTATCACAATCTGCCAAAGCTTCTCCAACGGGTTTCTGGTGTATTTCTAGAATCACAATTCAGATCTAACCTAATGAACCACATCGTACCACCACAAGACATGTTCGTTATACTGCATAGCCACGTCGCAAATATTGAGATTACTTTCCGGAACTAATGCGGAAGGTAGATATGTGATTGGACAACCGCCGACTCATTACAAGAATTAAATGGCAGCCCGAATCCAAACATTTAACCCCTTGAACCACGGTTTATTTGACACCTGTGGGAGTATAGAGTGCAACCAACTACACATCTCTTAATCTCTCCGTTTGTGTTGTCAGATGATCAAGGTCTTCTGACGGGATAATGCAAAAAAAAATACATCGTAAATATTGCCTCCTTTTGCGCCAGCTTCAGCCAAAGAGTCCGCTTTTTTATTGACCGGAATCGAGCATCGTGGAAGGACCCAAGTCATGGTTATTGTGTATGAGCATTTTGAAAAAGCACCCAAGACTTCGCGAATTCCATTCAGAAAGTACGCTGAGTGAATCGATCCCTATCATCAGTTCTGGTGCCGTGGACCAGATTCCATGATCAAGAAAAGATCGAACTTCCTAGATATTTCCGTATAGAAAAATGGTAGATGCAGATATCATTCCCCAAGTTGTATGAGGCTCCATGATGTGACGATGATGACGGTGGCTCGGTTTAGCTCCAGATGGAGCTTTCCATTCGTTGTATGTGGTGCTAGTCCTAGTACGATCAACCTCGTTATTGGACCAATGTTTATTGTGATGATGATCGATATACTACAGCACTTGTCATTGACATATTTTGTACTTTTAGGAGCCACTATATGCTTGCACAGAGTTGCTCGTATACCCCAGTAAAAGTCCTGAAGGGCTCTAGAACATCCAATATGAAATTCTTCAAATGTTTCATCTAGATTTTAAGAACCTCCTTCATTTCTAAATTTCACCAGCAGTATTTATGGATTCTTCTACTTACGAGAAAATTCTTCATCGTGTTCCTCCAGAAATTGCATTTGAAGTTCTACCGTGAAATAAATGTGGCTTTGTGCGTTACTCCTTTAGGGAAATTCAATCGGAGTTTTCTGGAAATCTTCTAAAGCCTGTATCCGCAATAATCGGGACACAGAAGTATGGTTGTAAATCTACAATGAATCAGAAAAATTGGTCGACCAACTGACTGAGAACTCTTTGGTGTATGTTTATTGTTTGTGCCAAATTTCATAAAAATTGATGCATTATTTTTACCTGTGGCTAAAAATCAAAAAGACGTGCTCTTAATCATTTCGTACAATCATGACCAATTTTCATTCGCATAATTTATGGTTTATTTGCGCTACAGTTCAAAGTTCTGTAAGTATAATTATGAAAATAAATCATCAGTTATCATACTAATAAAGACACTTTTTTTTTGCAAAATTTCATTAACATTGATCAACTGGTTTAAAAGCTACCGGTATTGGTAGGGGTTAGTGTTAGTCAAAATGTTTCGTGTTTTTCATGTGCGATGTTTGCCTATTCATAACTTTTGAATGCTTTCGCCAATTTCCATAAATTTTTCATAAAAATTTGTTGAGTATGTGTTTATTATGCCTGCAAAATTTCATTATTTTTCGGAATAGTACTTTCAACAGTACAATCAAAACATTAAGGGGTGCTCACTTATTGCTGTGTAAGGGGCTAAAATCCCGATTAGTCGCAATTTATATTTTAACTATAAAATTGTTGACATTGCATCGATGTTTAGTGGTTTCTGTTCAAAATTTCAGCTATTTCCTCTGTCAAATTGATAAGTTACAGCGCTGACAAACTAAACTAGGTGCTGTACAAAATTTATTTCCGCACGTTGTACTCCTTCATTGCTACAACAAAAAGTAATGCACTACTGATACACATGAAATTTTGCAGCAGGAATGAACACGTCTTTAGATGTTCTCATGCTAAACACAGACAAACAGACGTAACACTTGCGAAATTTCCATCGACAACGCTTTCGACGATCATTTTAAATTTTCATAGCTGTGGCTTTCACAACCAAAGGCGCACGCATCGTTTTTTCTATGCGTTTGACGTTTCACACTAGCGCCTTCTGTTGACGATATTGCACAACACAGTGATTCGTGCAATTTTTCCACCAGGTGATGGTAGTGTGAACCCAGTTCAAGGATTTTCATGAAAATTGTTCAAGATGTTACCAGAGCCGTAGCGTGGTCCCATGGCGCCCTTGGCAAGCATTCAGATTGGCGCCCCTCGACAATTGGCTTCTTTAGCGGTGTTGAGATGACTCCTGAATCTGCATGTCAAACTGAGCCGAAATCCAAATTTTCATGAATTTTGGTGCCCGGGAACCTATTTAAAAATCAGTTCGAAGTTTGTATGGGCTCGATTTGTCGAATCACCCCTCGTTGCATTTTGTAAGGGGCGGAGCTGTCAAGCAGTTGCCCAGCTTTCAAAAGGTGATTTCAAAAAATGTCTGAAATTGATAAAATTCTAAAAATCTAAAAAAAAACATAGTGGCTCAGAAAAATGTGCTCTTTCTTTAAAGGTTTGATTTTGGTGTTCCGAAGAAACAGATTTTCCCTGATTTTTTTCTTTTTTCTTAGAGTATTTTTCAGTTGTGTATTGTTTTAGGAGTTTGAAATTACCCTTTTAATTGATATTTAAATTTAAATTTGCTTTACCAAATAAATTTACCAATGGCTTCCTCAGAAGTTTAATCAAAATATTTCCCAGAAAAAAGTGAATTTTCAGTAATCATTAGACGCACCATGGACATGGAAGAATGCCGGAAAAAAATCCTGTAGAACTCTCTTCATAAGTTTTTTTTGTTGGAATCTCCAGAAGAATTCCTGCTGGAATCACTGAATGAACTTCTGAAACTCTGGAGTAGTTCCTGCAGGAATATTTTAAAGAATACCTGATGAAAATGCGGGAAACATTCCAGCAAGAATATTCAATTCCTGGAAATCCTAAAACAGTCTGTGAAAAATTGCCTGTAAGAATTTGTGGAGACCCACTGAAAATCTTTTTGAAAGAATTTTTGAAAAAAATCCTAAAAAAACTTAAGGATTCTCTAGAGGATATTCTAAAAATCAGAAGGTTTTACGAAGTTATCCCTGGAGGAATTTCTGTAGAAATCCATGTAAATTGTGGATGAAATCAATGGCGGATTTTCTAACGGAATACCTGGGAAAATTTATGAAAAATAAATCCAAGTTCATGATTTTCTGGTAGAATTTATGGGAAAACTCATGGTTTTATAGAGGGACTCCAGCAGAAATTTATGGAGAAATCTTTAGTGAACATGGAATAATTTTGGAAAAAAAAAATCAATGGTAAATTTTCTAAGCGATATGCGAGATTTCTTCTCAAAGGCATTTCTGGAAAAAATCCTGGGTGGGATTTCTAAAGGAATCTCTAAAGGATTTTCTATAGGAAAAAAATGTGTAATAGAAGTATGGAGAAATAGAAGCTTAAGCCCCCAGAAAATTTATAGAATCTGCGGAGAAATTTCCAAAGGTATTTCGAAAGAAATTTCCAAATTTATCCACGAGAGATTTTATGAAAGATTTTTTTAAAGGAAACTGTGGAAGTTTATTTAATAAAATCCTTAGAAAAATATTAGAAGAAGACCTTTAACCAATTTCTGAATAAATTACTAGATAACTTCTGAATGTCTCCCTAGAGGAGTTTCTATAGGTATCTATCGAAAAATTTCGAGAGAAATCTTCAGAAGAATTTTTGATTTTCTGTTTTGATTTTCTGTTAGAATTTCTGGAGGAATTGTTTGAGAATTTTTAAAGGAAATCCCTAAAAGAATTTCTGAAAGAATTTTCGAAAGATTTTCTGAAGGAAACCTAGCAAGAATATGCGAAGAAATACTCAAAATCTATAAAATAAAATATCATTATTCTATTTTCTTCTAGTCTTAGACCTTTTCGGCGCCCATCTGAGGCTAGCGCCCTTGGCGGGGGCCAACCTGGCCAACCGCACGCTATGGCTCTGGATGTTACGTCTGTTTGTCTGTGTGCTAAATTTGATCAATTTACCAAGCAAAACATACCACAATATTTTTATATGGAACGAACTCACCGATAAATATCAATCCCTGTGTCCATTGATAATGTGATCCTAATCGACGTGAACACGTGAACAGCAGTGGCTCTTATCACTCTGTTTAAGGACAAACGTCTTGAAGTCTCGCTTCAACAGTGCATCAGAGCTTCAGATGCATTAATCTCAAGAAACAAGCTCCAAACACCAATGCTTGGTGAGTGAGTATATTGTATTATTTGATCTTACGCCGACTGCGGCTGGACGCGATAGAGTCATTATTTATGCACAATTGTAGTGCCAGACCCAGAGCAAACGATGCAATACCCACCCATCAGTTGCTTCACCCCAATTGTAATCGAACTCTAGTGAAGGAAGCTGGTTTGATCACCTATCCAGGAAAATTATGCCTACCCGAGGTTTTCCAACCACGTATGTTTCAATCATAATGACCCCAAATTGTGCTCTTCTCGTTTGTGTAGCGTAGAAAATTTATTGTTCAAAAGAATATCGTATTGCAGGAACTTTCTTAAGTTAGTTTGAATGCTTCCACTGGTAATTTCGAAAGGGTTTAAGATTGCTTTATTGTGAGTTTTTGTAATTCATCAGGTTTTAAGACCGATAATTTAAGACGCGCAAGCGGCTTCGAAAGAAGTTTTAAGATGAAGTTTTATTACGTTCTTAACCCGTAAAGTACCAGGACGAACCAAAAATTTTCAAACTGTTCGTTCTCAGCAGTACATTGACCGATTCTCAAAAACTTGGACTTTTATTCAAGGGGAATAGTTGTACTAACTTTTACTTTCGGTGCCGCCCCGCGAAACCCCTCCCCCTTTTTGGGGAGGCAAATATGTCTGTGTATTTTTCCTATTCTTCTGCTAGTTTGGGCAAATGCTTCAGGTTTTTCAGTAATTTCGATAACCAGCATCCAAAATCCCACCGAAAAAGTATAATTTAGTTGCATGACAATGTTCAACATTGTTGGGGACCATTTGGTTTCGATGTAAGAGTACCAGGCCCACCGGAAGATCCGGAACATCCGTAAAAATGGCCATTTCATGAAAATTCCTATTTCACAAATACAAAGAAATTAAAAAAAAAAATGAAAATTCCCCTAGAGCTATGCGATTTTTTCCAACACAATAAAAATTCTTGGTCTAAGACCATAGTCAATGATTTGGTCCTCTTATGGAGCACAGTGGCCATTTATTGGCCCATCGGAAGATCCGGAACATCCGTAAAAACGGCCATCTGATGAAAATTCCTCTAGAGCTATGCGATTTTATCCAATATTATCAAAATTCTTGGTCTAAGATCATAGTCGATGATTGGATACTCTTATCGACCAAAGTGACCACTTATTGCCCCACCGGAAAATCCGGAATATCCGTAAAAATGGTCATAGGATGAAAATTCCTCTAGAGCTATGCGATTTTTTCCTATACAATTATAATTCTTATTCAGTGGCTACTTATTGGCCCACTGGAAGATCCGGAACATCCGTAAAAAAATGGCCATTTCATGAAAAAAATCATCTAGAACTATGCGATTTTTCCAATACAACAAATATTCTTCATCTAAGACCGTAGTCAATGATTGGATACCATTATGGGCCAAAGTGGCCACTAATTTATCCACCGGAAGATCCGAAACATCCGTAAAAATGGTCATTTCATGAAAATTTCTCTAGAGCTAGTTCGTTTCCAATGGCATTATTGCTTATCAAAAAAGCAAGCAAATAGGTTTTATTCTTAGGGTTTCTAGATATCTACGAACTGTTTCAAAGTTGCTTTTGTTGTACATGAACTGCATCATTAAACCTAAAAGGGCTTACGAAATCCATGACAAAACCTTAATAAATAATTTCGAAGACCAAAAGGCATAGAAATTGTTACTTGGTAGCAGTGAATCAAAATTCAACCATCGCGCAACAATAATGACAATGTCGCAACCTGTATTTGTTGCGACAAACAAACCCATGCGACATAAGTTTGTCCCAACTTGAAAATAATGGGATTAACATCGTACACCACGAGTTTAGAGATTTCTAATCCTTGCATTGCGATTTTCGAACGGTAACTTCGAGTCGGTAAACACTGCAACTCTGGTGAAGCTCTATCATCAAACAGTTTCGACTTTGGGTTAGCAATAATTGATTATTCACGAGTTGAAAAGTACGCAACAAATTCAGCTTCCATTTTGTCTGCAACAAAAAATTTCGAGATCATGTCATTATCTGTTACCAGTAGGGATAAAGAGTAATCGTCGCACCTTCTTTGTTGCTTGTTTTGTGCCTCTTTTGTCTGACAATTCTCTTCACTGCTTGGGAGACAGAGTCGACGCCACGCCTGCTTCCAACTGCACGGCAAGTATCAAGAACTGATACCGCCTGATCAGCCAGCACCCAGAAAAACGCGCCGACGTGGGGCTCCACCTGCCCCGATCTTGCCGAGGACCAATTTTCAATCGCGGGCTCGGATCCAACGCAGTAGACAGACAGCATAAGGTGAGGAGCTGTCTGGCGGCGCCCGCAAGACTAGGACGATACTAACCCCGAAGATTAGCAGTAATGCCGGCAAGTCGGACCCCAGCCAGGCGTCCCGGAAAGCTGGGAAGAGTGGATCTGAAAAGGCTGGCCCGTCCCGGAAAGATGGAAACAAGGGGTTGCAAATGTTGTTAGGCCCTTAGCAAGCAAAGAGTAGGGCGATCCAAGGGGAGGATCCCCCTTGGACGAAGGTCGAGTTAAAGAAGAAGAAGATAAAGCCGCAGGTCGAGGAAGTCTGGGACGTCAAACCAAGGCTTGAAAGAGTAGGTGCCAAACGCGAGGAAGGCAACGCGCTCGTCATCAAGACCGAACCGTCTACGTACTCGGACGTCTTGAAGGCAATGAGCAGCGACGCCATACTCGTGGATCTGAGAGCCAAAAGTTTGACGGAACAGTTCCTTGGCGAAGGAGTAGAGGGGAAGGCTCTCACACAAGAGGCGGCTCTGAAGGTGAAAAACTTAGACGAGGTTATCGAAGTGGAAGAGCTGGGGGGGGGGGGGGTGGTTTAAACTCCAAACCCCTCACCACCTTGAGCACGGGCTTAGTTCAGCTACCTGTGGTGGAAGTAAAAGTCCTCCCTACTTTAAGGAGGATTAAGGTAGGCTGATGCGTGATCTGACGTTCCACGAATCACCGGTGGTTTGTTCACCCACGTGTTTGGTTTGTTCCGAGAATTCCGTGAACAACAGGCATCCAACGGGTGGTTCAAGGTGCCTGGCCTTCAAGAAAGCCGAACAAATCACAGTGCAGGTAACGCAGCTGAACCTGAACCACTGTGACGCAACTTAGCAACTGCTTTGTCAGGCGGTTTTTGAGTGGGGAATGGTTATCGTCAAAAATAGCGGACACATACCGAGTACCCGCTGGCAACAGCAATTGGGTCATGGATGGGTCCAGAAAAATGGCGGCGATATGGACGACGGATAAATACCCCGTCCAGGAGTTGCTAGACCTTTTGTCCTATTACCAAGGGAGTCGATTATTGACGTTACTTTTAGTAGTGCTTGCCTAATAAGTAGCTCAAACTGGAGAGCAGACGATAGCTGCACTCACAGCGATCCCGGCGGTTCGCTACAGTATCGACTACAACAACAGCCGGCAGCGGGTAGAGGAAGAGGTGGCTAGGCCAAGGCCAAGCCCTCATAGGTGGAAGACATCATACTCTGACGAAGGTTTATTTAGGGTGGTGCTTCGCAGTGAGCGAAACCTACTTGGTTTAGATGGCGACGAGCTGATAGCGGCAGTGCGCCTCGCCTACCTACAGGCTAGGTGGCGGAAGCAGCGAGCACGATCTGAGGGTGTTCGCCGAAACGAACGACGAGTGGTGTTCGCCGCTGCAAAAGCCACGCTGAAGACTGAGAAAAGTGCAAGCAAAAAGGCCTGCTTTGATGTTTTGTGTCAGAGTGCCAATGCGAATCCGTGGGGTGAAGCGGTGAAGCCTACATGATCATGATGGCCAAGACAAAAGGTGTAATGGATCATACAGAGCACTCTCCAGAGATGATCCTAGTCTTTGGCCTGCTTTCGTAGGGCAGCCGGGGACTGGGGCTTGCGATAAGAAGAGGGTCACCGATGTGAAATTTGCGGGTATACCAAAGTCCCTTAGTGTAGGTACGGCCCCAGGTCCGGACGGAGTTCCGAACCTGGCCTTTAAAGTAGCTATTGCAGAAGCTCCCGAAATGTTCAGGTCTGCTATGCAGAAATGCTTGGACGTGGGAGTTTTCCCAGAAGTATGGGAGAGGCAGAGCCTGGTTCTATTGCCAAAGGCGGCGAAACCACCCGGAGACCCGTCGGCATCTGGACCACTTGGTCTAGAATCGGCGAAGGTACTCGAAGAGATCATCCTCAATAGAATGTTGAGGAACACCGCGGGGGTAAATGGTCGCTCGAGTAGCCAGTACGGCTTCCGGAAGAGGAGGTCGATCGTAGATGCCATCTTGTTGATTACAACAACCGCCGGGAAAGCACTCGAGCGTAAGAGAAGTGGGATTCGCTACTGTTGGTGACTCTGGTTGTAAGGAACGCTAATAGCGCCAGTTTTCCGGATATTGCCGATGTGCTCCTGCGTCTGGGGATACCCAGGTAGCTGTACAAGATGCTCGGAAATTACTTCCAGAATCGAGTACTAGTTTATGTCACGGAGGTGATCGGATGTGCTTTCACATAGCCTCAGGAGTCCCGCATGGTTCCATCCTGGTTCCGGTGTTATGGAATGTCATGTACGATGAGGTGTTGAAATTTGAGTTCCCGATGGGAGTGAAGATCGTTGGCTTTGCTGACGACATTGCGCTGGAGGTCTACGGTGAATCGATCAAAGAAGTGGAATTGACTACTGCCCACTCGATCGTGGTTGTGGAGAAGTGGAAAGGATCCAGGAATCTGGATTTGGCTTATTATAATACTGAGGTGGTGATTGTGAATAACTGGAGGTCGGAGCAGCAAGCAGTGATCACTGTAGGCGACTGCGCTTCGTCAAACATAATAAACGGTCAGGTTTTTGGAAGGTATCCCCTTCTGAATATTGTACACCGTGACTTGGGTTATGATCGACAATAAGCTTACCTTCGGTAGCCACGTTGATTACGCCTGCAAAAGAGCCTCCACAGCTATAGTGGCATACTAAGGTATGGCGGCCCGGCTTGAGGCACGGCGCTCAGTACCAAAAGCTACCCAGGTAAGCTGGAAAGTACTTAAAGGCTAATGCGCCTGAGGGTTGCGAACGCGTATCGTACCATACCGTGTCACACGATGCACTCTGTGTCATCACTGGTATGGTGCCTATCGGTATCCTTATCAGGAAAGACATCGAATGCTTCGAAATGCGCGGCACAGGACTCCTGTTATAGTAAAGTCGACTAAACAAGAGCTACTACAGACCGATTTAGATCGCAATAGGCTAATGCACCCACTACTAGGTCAAAATGGACTACTCAAACTGATTATACGAATCATACATTCTTCAATATCTTTTAGCAGTTTTGCATGCCGTCCTTTCCATATCGTTGTTTTCATTCATCTGGTCAGTTTCCGAGAACACCGTTCTCTACCCTAGCTTTCCTAGTTCCATGGAACCGATATTGCTGTATTCCGGCATGAGGTCAATGAAAAAATGGTGTGATGTAACCTGGTATCCACGGCATATTAGACGCGATGTTCCATTTACCAAACGAAAAATATTAGGCCACCTCCTGGCGCAGTCAATGAAATGTAGGAATATATGAACGGTTATACACTAGGCAGCAACAGCGGGAGCGCATCGTCACTCTCGAAAAAGGTCGAAAAAGTGAAAATCATCCAATCGCTGCCAGAAACAGTCAGCCAGTCGACATCCAAATTTCCGACACCTCTCGAACAAAAAAAAAAAGAGAAAAAGAAAAACAAAAACGACCTGCCAGTGAAACCTATGACCTAGCAAGTTCACCACCAGCTATGTAGTTGATGTGGGTACGTGAGTTTTCCAACATATACCTACAGCACAACCGGTCAAAAAAGGCACACGTCGAGCGAGAGAGGCCCGACTACTTCAGCAGAGCATCCGAGGCAGCTGCCCCCGGGTGCAATGATTAGTGTCTGCTCCCGACCGACCGCAACTCAGAGCAAACCAGGATGTGGCCGGATTATAGAGTGTTGGGTCGTCCCACCCTGCTGCACTGCTGGCTGGTCGGTCAGCCTTCTTTCGTTCGAGCACTTCCACTTACTCTCGAGAACGCGCGTCTGGTTTGGATTTTATTTTGGTACGGTGCCAAAGCGATTACCGAATTTTATTTTGCCCTCGCTCAGTATGTCCACGTTCCAGGTCCCAGGTGTTATATTTTACTGGTTTTCATGCTTCGGACGTTTTTCCACCTCTGGATCACCTATTTGGATGCAATTGGGGTTGGGTGAGACAATCGATGTGATGTGGTACATAAATGTGTGGATAGTTTTGGATAGGAGTGGAAACAAGTGTGATGCTTTTTCTTATCAAAAATTGATATAATTTTCTGTTCTTCTTCTGTTCTGGCATAAAATCCTCACTGGGAAAAGCCTGCTTTTCAGCATAGTGTTCTATGAACACTTTCACAGCTATTAACTGAGAGTTTCCTCTTTCTTATTGAGTGAGAAAATCCATAAGAGTTGGTTTCTCAGGTTATGTGGGGATCGACCCACTAGAAACTCATTCTCTCTTTTCCTTGCCTTCGGGGTATATTACAAGTTTTATTTTTTGTGTTAAATGTGCTATTTTAACTTGTTAATATTCCCCAAGAATTAATGCACATTTATAGGGCTCTGGCAGAATAGAGGCCAACAATCTTATTTCGATTGCCAACATTCAGGCCATTTCGGACCGTGATTAAGTACTAGAGATATAAACCTTTCCCTGGCACAGACTTCAAGTTATAGAACTCTAGTGATGAAAACCGAATCTGGATGCCCCCCTTAGGATTAGAAATTCCTAGACAAAACTCAAGCTATGAAAGCAACTAATGCTGCGAACGAAAGGCAACCTGCCAGACAAAATACGATCACAGGATTGACTGATGGACCAACACCATTTATGAAACCTCGTCATCCTGTCATCGGAAATTGTTATCCACTAGGGTAACAGGGCAAAATTTATGTTCTGTGTTGTATTTGTCCAATTGTGAGATGGGTTTTGTTACCCGGCGCCAAACCACCCTTCAGGGAATTACATACATTTAGGCGTTTTCCGCATATGAGGCGAATTGAAGGAATCCGGTCGTCCTGCGATTTTTATGTTTTCCAATATAATCATAGCAATAATCTAGGATAGTTGTTGAGGATATTTTCTAGGAATCCGGCAGGATAATGCTGCCTAAGTCCTGATTTATACCCCGTCGACTTGTTCGACAAAATATGCATGGAAAATGTCGAAATAGCTAATTGTTCCACAATATTCGACTTTTCAACCACTTAAACGCAAAGGGTGATGGGGTGTGACGATGTAATGTCCTGTCGATGTTCAAGGATCATTTTTGAGGTCCTTTTGGATCAATCCTGGTGACCGGACTTCTTCCCATTTAATTTTATTGCGATTTGTTTGAGATGAAAATTTGAAATAATTTATAAATCCACAATATTCAACTTTTCAATTACTTAATCGCAAAGGGTGATGGGGTGTGACGATGTAATGTCCTGTCGATGTTCAAGGATCATTTTTGAGGTCCTTTAAGATCAATCCTGGTGACCGGACTTCTTCCCATTTAATTTTATTGCAATTTGTTTGAGGTAAAAATCTAAATAATTGATTATTCCACAATATTCAACTTTTCAACCACTTAAACGCAAAGGGTGATGGGGTGTGACGATGTAATGTCCTGACGATGTTCAAGGATCATTTTTGAGGTCCTTTTGGATCAATCCTGGTGACCGGACTTCTTCCCATTTAATTTTATTGCGATTTGTTTGAGATGAAAATTCGAAATAATTTATAAATCCACAATATTCAACTTTTCAACCACTTAAACGCAAAGGGTGATGGGGTGTGACGATGTAATGTCCTGTCGATGTTCAAGAATCATTTTTGAGGTCCTTTTGGATCAATCCTGGTGACCGGACTTCTTCCCATTTAATTTTATTGCGATTTGTTTGAGATGAAAATTTGAAATAATTTATAAATCCACAATATTCAACTTTTCAATTACTTAAACGCAAAGGGTGATGGGGTGTGACGATGTAATGTCCTGTCGATGTTCAATGATCATTTTTGAGGTCCTTTTGGATCAATCCTGGTGACCGGACTTCTTCCCATTTAATTTTATTGCGATTTGTCTGAGATGAAAAGTCGAAATAATTTATAAATCCACAATATTCAACTTTTCAATCACTTAAACGCAAAGGGTGATGGGGTGTGACGATGTACTGTCCTGTCGATGTTCAAGGATCATTTTTGAGGTCCTTTTGGATCAATCCTGGTGACCGGACTTCTTCCCATTTAATTTTATTGCGATTTGTCTGAGGTAAAAATCTAAATAATTGATTATTCCACAATATTCAACTTTTCAACCACTTAAACGCAAAGGGTGATGAGGTGTGACGATGTAATGTCCTGTCGATGTTCAAGGATCATTTTTGAGGTCCTTTTGGATCAATCCTGGTGACCGGACTTCTTCCCATTTAATTTTATTGCGATTTGTTTGAGATGAAAATTTGAAATAATTTATAAATCCACAATATTCAACTTTTCAATTACTTAAACGCAAAGGGTGATGGGGTGTGACGATGTAATGTCCTGTCGATGTTCAAGGATCATTTTTGAGGTCCTTTTGGATCAATCCTGGTGACCGGACGTCTTCCCATTTAATTTTATTGCGATTTGTCTGAGATGAAAAGTCGAAATAATTTATAAATCCACAATATTCAACTTTTCAATCACTTAAACGCAAAGGGTGATGGGGTGTGACGATGTAATGTCCTGTCGATGTTCAAGGATCGTTTTTGAGGTCCTTTTGGATCAATCCTGGTGACCGGACTTCTTCCCATTTAATTTTATTGCGATTTGTTTGAGATGAACATTTGAAATAATTTATAAATCCACAATATTCAACTTTTCAATCACTTAAACGCAAAGGGTGATGGGGTGTGACAATGTAATGTCCTGTCGATGTTCAAGGATCATTTTTGAGGTCCTTTTGGATCAATCCTGGTGACCGGACTTCTTTCCATTTAATTTTATTGCGATTTGTTTGAGATGAAAAGTCGAAATAATTGATTATTCCACAATATTCAACTTTTCAACCACTTAAACGCAAAGGGTGATGGGGTGTGAGGAAGTAATGTCCTCTCGATGTTCAAGGATCATTTTTGAGGTCCTTTTGGATCAATCCTGGTGACCGGACTTCTTCCCATTTAATTTTATTGCGATTTGTTTGAGATGAAAAGTCGAAATAATTGATTATTCCACAATATTCAACTTTTCAACCACTTAAACGCAAAGGGTGATGGGGTGTGACGATGTAATGTCCTGTCGATGTTCAAGGATCATTTTTAAGGTCCTTTTGGATCAATCCTGGTGACTGGACTTCTTCCCATTTAATTTTATTGCGATTTGTTTGAGATGAAAATTCGAAATAATTTATAAATCCACACTATTGTGGATTTATAAATTATTTCAAATTTTCATCTCAAACAAATCGCAATAAAATTAAATGGGAAGAAGTCCGGTCACCAGGATTGATCCAAAAGGACCTCAAAAACGATCCTTGAACATCGACAGGACATTACATCGTCACACCCCATCACCCTTTGCGTTTAAGTGGTTGAAAAGTTGAATATTGTGGAATAATCAATTATTTAGATTTTTACCTCAAACAAATCGCAATAAAATTAAATGGGAAGACGTCCGGTCACCAGGATTGATCCAAAAGGACCTCAAAAATGATTCTTGAACATCGACAGGACATTACTTCCTCACACCCCATCACCCTTTGCGTTTAAGTGGTTGAAAAGTTGAATATTGTGGATTCATAAATTATTTCAAATTTTCATCTCAAACAAATCGCAATAAAATTAAATGGGAAGAAGTCCGGTCACCAGGATTGATCCAAAAGGACCTCAAAAATGATCCTTGAACATCGACAGGACATTACATCGTCACACCCCATCACCCTTTGCGTTTAAGTGGTTGAAAAGTTGAATATTGTGGAACAATCAATTATTTAGATTTTTACCTCAAACAAATCGCAATAAAATTAAATGGGAAGAAGTCCGGTCACCAGGATTGATCCAAAAGGACCTCAAAAACGATCCTTGAACATCGACAGGACATTACATCGTCACACCCCATCACCCTTTGCGTTTAAGTGATTGAAAAGTTGAATATTGTGGATTTATAAATTATTTCGACTTTTCATCTCAGACAAATCGCAATAAAATTAAATGGGAAGACGTCCGGTCACCAGGATTGATCCAAAAGGACCTCAAAAATGATCCTTGAACATCGACAGGACATTACTTCCTCACACCCCATCACCCTTTGCGTTTAAGTAATTGAAAAGTTGAATATTGTGGATTTATAAATTATTTCAAATTTTCATCTCAAACAAATCGCAATAAAATTAAATGGGAAGGAGTCCGGTCACCAGGATTGATCCAAAAGGACCTCAAAAATGATCCTTGAACATCGACAGGACATTACATCGTCACACCCCATCACCCTTTGCGTTTAAGTAATTGAAAAGTTGAATATTGTGGATTTATAAATTATTTCAAATTTTCATCTCAAACAAATCGCAATAAAATTAAATGGGAAGAAGTCCAGTCACCAGGATTTATCCAAAAGGACCTCAAAAATGATCCTTGAACATCGACAGGACATTACATCGTCACACCCCATCACCCTTTGCGTTTAAGTGGTTGAAAAGTTGAATATTGTGGATTTATAAATTATTTCGAATTTTCATCTCAAACAAATCGCAATAAAATTAAATGGGAAGAAGTCCGGTCACCAGGATTGATCCAAAAGGACCTCAAAAATGATTCTTGAACATCGACAGGACATTACATCGTCACACCCCATCACTCTTTGCGTTTAAGTAATTGAAAAGTTGAATATTGTGGATTTATAAATTATTTCAAATTTTCATCTCAAACAAATCGCAATAAAATTAAATGGGAAGAAGTCCAGTCACCAGGATTGATCCAAAAGGACCTCAAAAATGATCCTTGAACATCGACAGAACATTACATCGTCACACCCCATCACCCTTTGCATTTAAGTGATTGAAAAGTTGAATATTGTGGATTTATAAATTATTTCGACTTTTCATCTCAAACAAATCGCAATAAAATTAAATGGGAAGAAGTCCGGTCACCAGGATTGATCCAAAAGGACCTCAAAAATGATTCTTGAACATCGACAGGACATTACATCGTCACACCCCATCACCCTTTGCGTTCAAGTGATTGAAAAGTTGAATATTGTGGATTTATAAATTATTTCGAATTTTCATCTCAAACAAATCGCAATAAAATTAAATGGGAAGAAGTCCGGTCACCAGGATTGATCCAAAAGGACCTCAAAAATGATTCTTGAACATCGACAGGACATTACATCGTCACACCCCATCACTCTTTGCGTTTAAGTAATTGAAAAGTTGAATATTGTGGATTTATAAATTATTTCAAATTTTCATCTCAAACAAATCGCAATAAAATTAAATGGGAAGAAGTCCAGTCACCAGGATTGATCCAAAAGGACCTCAAAAATGATCCTTGAACATCGACAGAACATTACATCGTCACACCCCATCACCCTTTGCATTTAAGTGATTGAAAAGTTGAATATTGTGGATTTATAAATTATTTCGACTTTTCATCTCAAACAAATCGCAATAAAATTAAATGGGAAGAAGTCCGGTCACCAGGATTGATCCAAAAGGACCTCAAAAATGATTCTTGAACATCGACAGGACATTACATCGTCACACCCCATCACCCTTTGCGTTCAAGTGATTGAAAAGTTGAATATTGTGGATTTATAAATTATTTCGAATTTTCATCTCAAACAAATCGCAATAAAATTAAATGGGAAGAAGTCCAGTCACCAGGATTGATCCAAAAGGACCTCAAAAATGATTCTTGAACATCGACAGGACATTACATCGTCACACCCCATCACCCTTTGCGTTTAAGTGGTTGAAAAGTCGAATATTGTGGAACAATTAGCTATTTCGACATTTTCCATGCATATTTTGTCGAACAAGTCGACGGGGTATAAATCAGGACTTAGGCAGCATTATCCTGCCGGATTCCTAGAAAATATCCTCAACAACTATCCTAGATTATTGCTATGATTATATTGGAAAACATAAAAATCGCAGGACGACCGGATTCCTTCAATTCGCCTCATATGCGGAAAACGCCTAAATGTATGTAATTCCCTGAAGGGTGGTTTGGCGCCGGGTAACAAAACCCATCTCCAATTGTGATGTCCTAATTTATTACGCATTTGTAAGGTTTCACTATAATATGTTATATTTTAATGTTCATTTGTAGTGTTTCACTACTTTTTTCGTAATATATTTCCTGCATACTCGATCTTTGCTCCATGAACCGTGGACATTCATAGAGCACATGCTTTGCGGTGTCGGCGCAGTCTGTGCATTCTGGACATGCGGGGGAGCCTGCATATCCAAATCTGTGCAGATACCACGTTAAATAATCAGGGTATGATAGAAATTGTGTCAAGTAAAAGTTCACCTCGTTCAGTTCCTCGTGAAAGTTCCTGCTCATCCATTTATAAACGCTCGGAATGAGCCTGTGTGTCCCATCTACCCTTGCTCGAGAGATCCCATTCCCTCTGCCACTTCAAATTAACGATTTTTTGGCGATCCATCTCGGGCCTCTTATGCAGGGATGGGAACACTCACTTGCAAAGAGTTACACTCACTTGCTATTTTCTCAGCTCAGAAGCGTGCAATCAAGAAACGATGTATGGACGACTTTTTCTTGTGGTTTTGTCTAAAACTTTGCCGAATAAAGTAGGGGTCGCATACGCATATCAAAGTCGAGACAGAGCTACGGAAGCGACTCTCCACGAGGTGAGTGTAATTTACATTCACCTCGTGGAGAGTTGCCTTTGCAGCCTCCTCACGACTTCGGTATGCGTGTGCGACCCCTACTCTATTCGGCAAAGTTTTAGACAAAACCACAAGGAAAAAGTCGTCCATGCACCGTTTCTTGATTGCACGCTTCTGAGCTGAGAAAATAGCAAGTGAGTGTAACTCTTTGCAAGTGAGTGTTCCCATCCTTGCTCTTATGTCGCGTCATTCGAAGCACTCTTAGTCCTCTACCACCACTAGTGCTATGGACATCATGCCCATTAGCACGCATGCCACGTCCTTTCAGACCGTGCGGTATGCGCTGACCATCCTAAGGCACATCATCCTGTGGGTACTCTCGTTTCACGTTTGAATTGACCACTACTAGCGCATTCGACCATGCAGCGACGCCATACCGTATGGATACCGCTATTGTCGTGAGTAGCTTACGCATTATTCATTATAGCTATGCTTGCTGATTTGCAGGCATATTCCACTTGGCTTCCAAATTCGCTTGTGATGACCACTGCCTGTTGTTCAGACTTACAGTGTGTTTATCACCACCACTACCGTTTTGTAATGTATGAGTGCCAACTGTCTCTGTCCTCTATTATGCCAATTAGGTGCGTTGCTGTCTGTAGAACTTTCTTTGTCGACTCATCGTATACTACGAGGGTAATGTCATCGGTAAAGCCGACCAGCTTTACGCCCGGTGGAAGCGTGAGCCTCAATACGCCACGTTCCATAGTACCGGGCCCAGGGTGCAGCCCTGAGATATCCCCGCGGTGATGTTGTAGCTCCTCTCGCCTTCCTCGGTGTCAAAGATTAGTACTCTATTCTGGAAGTAGCTCTTCAGTATTCGGCATTAGTTAACCGGGACTCCTAGGTGATGTATGGCGCACTCGATGATGGCTCAGCTGACGTTGTTGAACGAATTTTTAGAGCCCCAATGGCGTCAATCGTCGATTGACCCTTTCGGAAGCCGAACTGGCTCCGAGAGGCTCCAACAGTTTACCGGTGGTGTTCAGAAGGCAGACAGGTCTGTATGCCGACGAGTCGGCAGATGGCTTCCCGGGTTTCGGCAGTAGAACCAGTCTTTGCTTTTTCCACCTCTCCGGAAATTCGATTCTGTCTAGGCACATCTGCATAGCCGTTCTGAACATGTCAGTGCCTCGATGGCCGTCTTAATAGCTACTGTTGGATACCGTCTCGACCCGGAGCCTTGCTCAACTTAAGCGACTTCGCTATTGCGATAAACTCGTCGTTCGTTACCGGGGTGACCTCGCTTTGACCGGCTTAGCCACAGGGGACGGTGGCCCATGGTCTTGTATAGTGGCGCGGGAACAGCGACTCCACGATCTTCGGCAGCATCTCGGGGGAGCGTTCTGGGGGTGCTGACGCGCTTTTCGGATTGGCCGTAATTATTCTGTAGGCATCACCTCAAGGGGTCGTATTGGCTGCCTGGCAAATATTTTCGAAGCACGCCCGCATACGCGCCTTTTTTTTCTTCTAAACCATAGGGGAAAAAATCTGCTCAACAAACACCCTAACAGGAAGGTTAGGGTAGTGTGGGGTTTAGGCCGTCTTCTACAACAATAGTAAAAGCCAGGACTACACTCTCCTCGACCCACTAAACACACATTCCTATGGTCGCCAAACTCTTCTTCTCTCCGGAACCACCAAGAAGGCATTGCTTCAGAGAGGGGCTAGTGCAGATCGCATCCTCAAGGTTAGCTGCGTAGCCTGCAGCAACGAACATCGATGACTCGCTTTGGAGAGTCCATCACGGTAGCATGCTGGCGCTTAGCCAGTTTCCCGAGTGGTCCTCACCACTCCCTTTGTCCTCGGAAGACGGGCAGGGTCGACCCCGCTCGCGCCCAACTGCTTGGCAGACATCAAGAACTGATGCCCACGTGCAACCCGATCTGACCTGCTGAAGGCAAGGGTATCACTACCCTCCAGGCCCTATCAGCTGCACCAGAAGGATGCTGACAGCAGGGTCTCCACCTGCCCCGACCCTTGCCGGGGACCCCTTTCCAACCGCGGGCTTGGATCCAACCCAGTACACCGACACCACGACAGCACTACTACCGAGACTTCCTCTCCGTGGCCACTTAAAAGCTGTAAGGGTCGGTCTCGACCACAGGGCACCGGTATGACCTACGAAGCCGACTCCGAACCCCTGGACCACCTCTTGTACTGCATCTGAACTAGCCATTCTCCGAGTCCATGCGCCACCTCCTCTGTAGCTCCCAGATGATATGGGTGGTAGCCGTTAAAACGGCGTTCCAGCCAAACTCATCCCTACACATCCTCTGGACCAAATTGTCCGGAGTTGTGTCCTCCCCGCATTTGGCAAGCATGCGGTCACGCATTGTGCGAAAACGCGGGCACACGAACAAAACGTGTTCCGCCGTTTCCTCTAAACCATTGCACACTGGGTATTCGGGAGAATCCGCATGCCCGAAACGGTGTAGATAATTCAACTATCTACCCTCGGTATCAACCTATGGGTGCACCTTCCTTTGGTGGAACTGTCCCACGCGCGCTGCCATTTGACCATAGAGGCCATCCTGGCAGTCCTGCGTATGCCTCTTGTGCCGCGCATTTCGAAGCACTCCATGTCTTAACTGATAAGGATGCCGATAGGCACCATACCAGTAATGACGCAGAGAGCGTCGTGAGACACGGTACGGTAGGTACGCGCTCGCAACCCGCAGGCACATAAGACAAGGACACGTTCAATGCTTCCAGTGAGCTTTTCGCTCTTTGAAGGAAACACGACACTAGACAACGGACTAGCATGCAACGCCCAGTGGCACAGCCGAAAACTTTTCCTGACAGCTGTGGCGGGAATCGAACCCGCGCTCCTCAGCACGATGCGACTAAGAGCTTGGTGACCCTAGCCACACGACCACGGAGCCGCACATAAGCCTGTAAGTACTATCCAGCTTCCGTCGGTAGCATTCAGTACTTAACGCGGTGCCCCACGCCGGGCCGCCATACCTAAGTATGGACGTCGCAACACTAGCCAGAAGCTTGCGCTTACTGGCGTACACCGCAGAGCTATTGGACATCATCCGGGACAGTGCCGCAATAGCTGTGGAGGCTCTTTTACAGGCATAATCGACGTGGCCACCGAAGGTAAGCTTATCGTCGATCATCACGCCCAAGTGTTTGACGGAGCGCTTTGACAGGATAGTGCGCTCACCTAAACTGATCTCCGCTTGCTGCTCTGACTTCCGGTTGTTAACAATCGTCACTTCAGTCTTGTGGTGAGCCAGCTCCAGTTTCCTGGACCGCATCCACGCCTCCACAATCTTGATCGAGTGGTTGGTAGTCAACTTTACCTCCTCGATCGTTTCACCGTAGACTTCGAGCGTAATGTCGTCGGCAAATTCGACCATCACCACTCCCACTGGGCATACGCGCCTTAATCTCTTTAGTCAGTGCCAGTTTAGTCATCCTGTGGGCCTCACTTCGATCCATTCTACTCTCATCGGTGCTAGCTCTTTGTATTCTCCTTCTGGCTCTTAGGCAGAATGCGCGGAGTTCTGCGATTTCTGGACACCACCAGTATGGGCATGTCCATAATCTACGTAGACTCTACGTAGACTATGGGTGGGACGGAGGGGGTCTGACCAAATTCTACGCTCCATACAAATTTCGAAAATTTTGTATGAACAAAAGTCTACGAGGGGGGAGGGGGAGGTTGGTTTGAGATGGCCAAAAATGAGTCAACGTAGTTTATGGACAGCGCCTATGCCGGTTTGTGTCCATTTCTGGGTAGGGATCGCTTAGTGTTTCGTCTTTGGCTGTCTTCCTCCGTTCCACTCTGTATCGAATTACCAGATGGTAACTGTATAAGTATCCATCGTCAACCCTCCAGTCTAAGCTAGGGTTTAGACCCGGGCTCCAGAAGTTCACATCAATGATGAACTCTGCACCGTTTTTTCTCTTCTAATTCTTCTTCTTCTTCTTCTTCATAGCTCTACTTCCCCACTAGTACTTGGCCTGCTTTGCTTCAACGTAGTGTTCTTTGAGCAATTCCACAGTTATTAATTGAAGGGCTTTTTTTTGCCTACCTGCATGAATTTGTATATTGTGAGGCTTGTATAATTATTAGTATGGGACACGCTTGTATGGAAAAAATAAATCCTCGCTCCAGTCGACTTTTTAGATCCCATTTAGGTCCCATATGAACTGTGCAAAATTTCAGCGTAATCGGTGAAACTATAATTTAGCGCAAGCGGTTCAAAGTTTACATAGGATTTACTATGGGAAAAGTTACACTTTCAAACAAAAAATCCCAGAGGTCGCCCCTTGTCTCCTTAATTCAAATCGATCAATGCTTCTAGTAGAAAAGTTATTTATGAAACTTTCCTTCGAATACCGCAAAACAATTGGATGCTTTTGGAAAAAGTTATAGATTTATTACCAATTAGTGATCCAACGAACGGCTTTTTGTTTTGTTTTATTAGCAGCACTGTATCTGCTGCCTTGGCTGCTGTTGTTTCTGGGGGTGGTGATGCCACCCGCCACCCCATTCAGCAACGGCAGCAGCAGTGCTGCTGATTAAACAAAACAAAAAGCCGTTCGTTGGACCACTAATTGATAATAAATCAATAACTTTTTCCACAACCATCCAATTGTTTTGCGGTCTTCGAAGGAAAGTTTCATAAATATTTTTTTTACAAGAAGCGTTGATCGATTTGAATTAACGAGACAAGGGGCGACCTCTGGAATTTTTTGTTTGAAAGTGTAACTTTTCCCATAGTAATTCCTATGAAAACTTTGAACCGCTTGCGCTAAATTATAGTTTCACCGATTACGCTGAAATTTTGCACAGTTCATATGAGACCTAAATGGAATCGAAAAAGTCAACTGGAGCGAGAATTTGATGTTTGTCCCATACTAATAATTATACACTATGCCCAGGGAGTCGAGAAAATTTTCCCGACCGTAACGGGAATCCAACCCGTCAATTGGCGATCTATAGCCTTAACCACTAGGCTAACTGGAGACCCCGTTCCTACTGTCGTTTACGATCGCGACATTCACTTTCACTGTAGCCACAGCTTCGAGTAGAGCCCAGCCTCTTGCTTTAGTCGAGCGGCTACCCCACTCAATCGCCTAGGCGTTAAATTCTCCACCAATACCACGGCACTCAATCCCACTAGTGCGCTTGATAGCGAATCCATCATATACGAGAGCTGGTCTATCGGCCACACCGGGGGTAGTGCATAACAACTACAATAGTACACCCCTTTAATCTTCGCTATTGTGAAGCCCTCGTGCGACGTTGACATTATTTCCTGGACCCGGTAAACGACCGGTGTACTGATCGCCGCTAGCTTGACTTTTTTTCACTACCCAGTTTTTTTTTTATCTGTATTAACGAGATTTTTAGCCCTAGGCTAGTTCATCTCGGGACCCACGTTTTACTTCCCTTCTGAAGGAAGAACCCACATTTTGTGTGAGTTTGTTGGGAGTGGGATTCGATCCTAGGTCCTCGGCGTGATAGTCAAGTGTTCTAACCATCACACCAGGTCCGCTCCACACTACCCAGTTCCCGTTTTCGGGAGGGTGCGGTATAGATCCGATAATAAGGCAATGTCTGTACTTGACTCCGAGACTGACTGCCACAGCAATTGTTGTGCGGTTTCACAATGTTTCAGGTTTAAGCTTAGTTTCTTGTTGCCAAGTAGAGCGCTCAAGTAAAATTCCACCTTTTTCCGCAAGTAATTTTGACAACTGATCCAGTATGGGGAGAAACGTTACTTTTCCTTACGGAATAATAGCGCGGACTATTTTTCCGCAAGGAAAAGTGACAGATCCATTTGATTCGCATGGGAGGCGTTACGAGTGTTACACTTTTTTCCTTACTTGCCATCTGCGAACTGTACAAGTAATTTTGAAACGGAATCATTACTTGACCATTACTTGTCCTATCTTTTTGCACAGTACGTACGAAGTGGAAACTAGCCATTAGCTGTGCAACCTGTGCATTACACAGCGTAACAAAAATTAACTTTTGGTCTGTCTCAAAAGCAAATTTATGTGTCTCCGACAGATTTTGAGCCGCTGAATCCGAATCCGGACTCAGATTTGCTCCAGCACGTCACAATTTTGAGTTTTACCTCAATTGATAGGGCAAAACATGTAATTTTGGGCTTTTTTGATTGCAAGCCATTAACCATGGATTTTTTTTAGGCAATCAAAGGTAAATTGGTCAATTAACTTCTAAATTAACGACTCATGCAAAATATTTCGTTTTACCAAACCGAATTTGATAGTTTTAAGCGATTTATGTTAGTAGCGATATTTCCCATGCAAGCCACCCTCCAAAAGTTGCATGCAAGTTTACATCCTAATATAAAATAATTAAATATATCTAATTTGATTTGTTAAAACGAAATATTTTGCATGATCGTTAATTTAGATGTTAATTAACCAATTTACTTTTTGATTGCTTAAAAAAATATTTCTATGCTTAATAGCTTGTAGTCAAAAAAGCCCAAAATTGCAAATTTTGCCCTATTAATTGAGGTAAAGCTCAAAATTGTGACGTGTTGGAGCAAATCTGAACCCGGATTCGGGTTCTGCGGCCCAAAATTTGTCAAACACACATTATTTTGCAAATCAGGCATTTTGGTGTCGAGTTGCACTCCCCGGCAAAGTGGCCTTCCACTCCGCACTTCCTGCACAGTCTGCTCCTGTTGAGGCCTTTACACGCCCATGATTTGAGTCTTTGCTTGAAGCACTTGTAGCACGCCTCTGGCGGCTCGTAGATGCTGAGAGACAGAAGGTACACTGTGGTGCATAATTGATCGGACAAACGCTGATTTTCATACAAAATGGCCAAGTTTAAGATGCTGTAACTATTGTTTGCTTTGGTGGATTGAGCTCAATTTTTGACACGGAACTACAAATATGCTGAAATTTGTGTATACAAAGTATAAAATGTTTTCGTTCACAGGTCTGGGCGTGGCAAGGCGTTGAAAAAATTGCAAAAGTGATCGGACAGCGGTACCCCTTTGATTTACACGTGTGCCGCTGTCCGATCACTTTTGCAATTTTTTCAACGCCTTGCCACGCCCAGACCTGTGAAAGAAAACATTTTATACTTTGTATACACAAAATTCAGCATATTTGTATTTCCGTGTCAAAAATTGAGCTCAATCCATCAAAGCAAACCATAGTTACAGCATCTCAAACTTGGCCATTTTGTATGAAAATCGGCGTTTGTCCGATCAATTATGCACCACAGTGTAGGTCAAGAGGAGGAATTCTGGCCAGCGATTGGAAAATTCCGCGACCACCAGCTGACGAACGAACAGCATACGACTTATCGATTTTGCTGCCTTCAAAAACATGGCAATAAGTAGCACATTTTTTCAACACAGCCTCCCTTATCGTTACACCTGGAGATCACCACAGCATACGAAATCGCAAATCGATCACGTTCTGATTGATGGTTGGTACTTCTCCGATATTATCGACGTCGAGTCCTATCGTGGTACCAACATCGACTCTGGCCACTACCTGGTGATGGTCATACTGCACCCAAAACTTTTCATTATCAACAATCTACGGTTCCGGCGACCGCCACGGTACAACCTATCGCGACTGAAGCTCTAGAGGACTACTGAGTACAGTTAAAACATCTATCAACGTCGCAGCCGAGAGCACCATCGCGTGTGTGGAACAGAGTTGTTGGTATGATTGGTTCGACGAGGAGTTCCCAGCGATGTTGGAAAAGAAGAACGCAGCACGGGCGGTAATGCTGCAGCAAGGAACTCTGCAGAACGTTGCACGCTACAAGCAGAAGTGGAAACAGTAGACCCGCCTTTCCCGGGAGTAAAAGTGCCGCCTGTCAGATGTGGAGTGAGTGGTGCGAGGAAATGGAGCTGATGTGCCGTTCCCAAGATACACAGAAGTTGTACCAGAAGCGTATCCCGTGACGGCTTCGTGCCGCAAGCCGACATATGCGGAGATAATGACGGGAGCCTCTTGATGGACGGACGAGAGGACATCGAAAGGTGGAAGCAGCACTTTCACGTAGGCACGGAAGACCACGGCAACGGAGTGAACTGCTACGTACAAGTGAACTGCTACGTACAGCACGATCCAACTCCCACGTTGAGGGAAGTTAAGTATACCAACAAAGCAGCTGGTAAGGATGGTATCGCAGCCGAACTCATCAAGATGGGCACAGATAAGTTAGCCGCACCGCTTGATAGTCAGGATCTGGAAAATCGAACAGCTCCCGGAGGAGAGGAGTGGGGTAATTTGCCCCATTCACAAGAAAGGCGACCATTGGGAATGTGAGAACTTCCGAGCGATCATCATTGATGTTATAGACTATTTCTGTCACCTAAAACGAATGAGTTCGTGTTGAATAATCCAGCACTCGTGAAAAATCTTTTTTTTTCAGTTTCAGAATTAGCTTGTGAAAAGGTTATAAGTTACAAACAATTATTTAGCAGTTTTGCTAAGTTCAGCGGCTCCTAACCTAAGGTCATGCACCAAGCGAATTCTCAGGAGCCGAAGATGTGAGAATGAAGTAATCACGGGCCATGTAAGTATCTCATGAACCGCAAGTGTGATGACGAAAAAAAATGTTTCTCGGTTTCTACGCCTTTGGATCAACATACTTGAATATAGCCCAGTGGTTTCCAAAATGACGTCACGGGCCACGGGGATTTCTGAAGCAACGGAAGTGCTAGAAGGTAGTGCATTTTTTTTCGGATGGTTTGTCTCAAGGAGCAGTATCTTTAATATAGATGCATTTCAAAAATCAGTGGTTTCCAATTCATGGTCATGGACCACGCGAAATTTTCATAAAACTATAAATTTGAGGATTGAATCTCACACGGCACTGATTACAATATAGTTGTACAGGTCGGACTCGATTATCCGGAGACTCGATTATCCTGAGATTTCTCCAAATTTTCCTTCAAGGGGAAACCTTTCAGAGAATTATTTCCTTTTGTTTGGTATTCCTCCAAGAATTCCTCCTAAGACTCTTTGGGAATTTCTGCTGAGCTTCCTCAAGCGTGCTGGCAAGGTTGCAATCATTCATTTGCAAAAATTTACATTCATTTGCTATTATCTCAGTTCAGAAGCATGCTATCGAAAAACAATGTATGGATGAATTTAACCTTGTAGTTTTATCTGAAAGTTTGCCGAATAACATTAGGGTCGCACACACATTCCAAAGTCGTGAGCGAGCTGTGAAGGCAACTTTCCACAGCGTGAATGAAATTTATATTCACCGCGTGGAAAGTTGCCTTCACAGCTCGCTCACGACTTTGGTATACGTTTGCGACCCCAATGTAATTCGGCAAACTTTCAGATAAAACTACAAGGTTAAATTCATCCATAAATTGTTTTTCGATAGCATGCTTCTGAACTGAGATAATAGCAAATGAATGTAAATCTTTGCAAATGAATGGTCGCAACCTTGCGTGCTGGAATTCCGCCAGATATTTTCCGAGAAGATTTTGCGAAAAAAAATCCGGGCAATTCTTGTTGGGATTCCATCAGGATTTTATACTGGAATTCTTCCACGGATTTTTGTAGTTGTACTTTAAATACCCACAGGTGGATCTACGGGTTTTTTTTAGGAATTATTTATGGAATCCTTTTGGGGTTTCTCCAGGTATTTTTTAAAGTTTCCTCCGGAATTTTCTGTTGATATTCACGAATTTTAATAATTTTCGCTCGACTCCTTCATCATTGATGCCTAAGAAGCGAATAACTAACAACAGCAGTTACTTCTTTTGGGATGCCAATCAAAATAGGGGGGGGGGTGGGGGGGGGGTTTAGGATGGACTTGAGAATCAGAGAACATTTTTAATTTAAAATTAAACAGGCGTATTCTACCTATATTCCTTCAGGAGTTAGATCAAAATGTTTGTTGGATTGGCATCACTGCTCTCAGTATCGTGTGTGTTGTAGACACACGGAAGAGGCTGTTTCTAGATTAGAACACTCTGAAAATTAACGCTGAATTCATCATACAACAGCCCCATTCACTTAAAAAGTTTTTTTTCTCGTCCCTCAACATTTTCTTTAATTTACACAAATCACACCTCTTTTCCTCAACCATGCCTTATTTAGAGAACATTCATTTTGTAAGTTACGCCAAAATTGGAAATTTGTATACGGATTTTTCCGTGGCGTACTTAATGGATGACCCCTTACTGTTTATGTTTTGTTTCACTAGCCCATAACCTTTTTATTTATTGATAGAAAAGTGCCCCGATCTCATCAACCTAAAACACTATAAGGATCTTACTAAATACAGCATACTAAGGGGGTGTCTATAAATTACGTCACATTTGAGAGGGGCGGGGATAAAAAGTGTGACTAGGGGAAGCAGCAAAAAAAAGTTTTTTGACGTAATTTATGGACGATCTCTTATTCGAATTTCTGGCTACGCCACTGCTTCATGAAAATAAAATAACAAAAACATTTATTTTCATACGTTTTTGAATTTTGATTTTATTTTTTATGTGATTCGATTATCCGGAAAATTCGATTATCCGGAGTGAAATAAAAATCGATACTCCGGATAATCGAGTCCGACCTGTATTAATGTTGCATATTTCATTGGTTTCCAATGAGTGAACCTGGCCACAAAAATTTCGCAAGAGCCCAAAGTGCTACAAAGAAGTAAACATGTTTTTCGGATTGGTCAACTCAAGAAGGAGTGTCTTCAAAAAAGATGTGTTGCAAATATCAGTGGTTTTCAATTTATGGTCACGGGCCACGCGGATTTCTCAAGAGCCGAAAATGTTTGAAAGGTTCATTTACAAATCTCATAACGCTTATGGAGGATACCCAATCACCCACCCCCAGCTATATGACATTTGTGAACAAGCCCTTTGTACGAAATGAAATTATTTTTTGGGACTTCCAGGACATCTCAGGTGATTGCAAGGGCTCTCAGGGGTTCCCAAGAGGTTTCGGGAGTATTTTAGGGTGTCTTAGTTTATATTTCATGGGTTCTCAGGGTGTTTCAAACGGTCTACGGGGCGGTTCAGGGGTTCTCTAAGAGTTACAACAGGTCCTCCAGGGGTCTGGGAGGCGTTTTAGGGGTTTGAGGCGCAGAATCCTAAAAACATTCACACCTTTGCCTCGGACTTTTGGATCTTGCGAAATCAGCATGACTCGTGACTCCAGCTTGAGAACCACTGAATTTTACAATGCCTCTTTATTGTAATAATTGCTTCTGGAGACGTAGAATCGGAAATCCAGTTTTACTTGCTCATGGCACTCTGATGCACTTTATTTCCATTACGCACGAAGGGCAAACGGTCAAAATTAAACGAAAAGTCAACCCAAGGATTTTAACTTATTTGAGTGCCCACGTAGGAAGTTCACCACGCGAGGGCTACTTACTAAATCATTCATCATCCATCGGCGAATATTCCCGGTCCTCGGAACCCTTCCCGCCCTGGATGACACAACTCCAACAGGTGGTTGTGGTGGTGGTCGTGCGGTGGTTCCGGTTACAACGTGCATGCAAAACCGTCGTCACGTCGTCGTCGTGCGAAAACCACACGCCAGCAGAGCAAAACCGTCAAAAATAATTTATTTTACGAGCCAAACACGTGCGCTAGCGCTGCTCCTCGGAACACAAATATCAATTAACGGAGACGTGTTGGAACGAACTATTCTTTTTTTTTATTTTTGCTTTCTGGAATATGGACTGGAACTGAAGGGAAATTTGATTGTTTTTCCAAGGTTTAGGTCTGCGGCGGAGCGTACCGTCGTTTAAAAGTGGCAGGGCATGTTATTTTATCGAAAGTAAAACCAAACATCAAGAACGGATCACTCTCACTACATATGTAGTGGCGTCCAAACCAATCACCATTACTGGTTTCTACCAAATTCTGATATACTATGTACTATGTATCAATTTTGGCAATAAAAAGGCGGGAACGAGCTGCTTGTATAAATATTTTTATTTATCAAAGCCGATACACCAAGGCTGGCTAAGCGGATAGCAGTTAACACGAAGAACACGAAGAACACGACGGACGCGACGAATTGGTATCAAAAAGTAAACTTGTGGTCCAGAATCAAAGTAGGGAGGTCGTTCCCTGTACTGCCATGGTAAAATCAGAGCTGGATATTCAAGGTTTCCACATTTTTTGATCCCCTATACTGGTACGCGCCCAAGACAATGACTTCACTAGTCCATCTACTTAGGAATTATTATATATGCATAATTATTTATCTTTATTATCGCTGGAGGCACATTCTTGCTGGATTTTTTTAATGAATTTAACAAGAACGCTTCCTAAAGTTTCCAGAAAATTTTTCAGTATTACCTCCGAGGGATTTATCAAACAAATTCTGGAATGTTTATAGGAAGAAGTATGCAGGATTTCTTAGAATGAACTTCTGATCAGAATTTCTCTAAAAATTGCTTTCGTATCCCTACAGAGTGCATCCCTGACCATTGATTTTATTTGGAAATCAGAGATTCTTTCAGAATTTCTCCAGGAAATTTTCTTGACGCTTCTTCAAGAGTTTCCCAAAAACTTTTTCAGAATCTTCATTTTGAAACTGATCTACGGTTTTTTTTTGCAGATATTACCAGATATTACTCCTGGGATTCCTTGAGGGATTCCATAGGAAATTCTTTCAAGGATTGATATTTAAGTCCATGCTTGTTCATTCCTACACGTATTTTTCAAACATTTCTGCGGGAATTCCTCAAAATTATTTTTTTCCCAGTTGTCTTCTCCACAATTCCTCAAAACTTTTCTTCAGAAAATGCAATTTCAGGAGAATTTTCACCACAAAGATTCGGAGTACAGTGCCGGACAAAACAATAAGACCACCGGTCCTATTTCATACATAATGGCCAAGTTTGACGATATAATACTCGGTTTCTAGTAAACCGATTTAGCTGAAATTTTGACAGTCGACATGGAATTTCGGGAATTTTTATTTGTATTAAATTGATTAAGTTTTGTTCACTACTTCCAAAGTTACAGATAAACGGTGCGACAAAATTCTAACACCAGATTTTCATGATGGTCATTTGTGGCCAATTCAATAGAAATGTCGCCAAGTTTAAATGGCATCCCTAATTTTAGTACTTGTTTAGCAAGTATCAGATACACTCATACAGTATGGACCTGATTTTGTCAGCCCCTTTTTGCGTCAAACTTTTTGCTCTCATTATCTTATGGTCAAACTTTAACCAATTCATTTACGTACATCACCAAACTACTGCTGATAGGCAGATCATACAGGGATAAACAGTTTGAAAAGCTGTATAGATTTTCAAGAACAGCCAAAATTGTGTTGTGGAAAGGGGCTAATGTATATCCTTTGGTAATGGCAATCTGAAAGTGGTCCTATTATTTTGTCGTTTCGTATATCTGTAACTTTTGATGTAGTGAACAGAACTCAATCAATTAAATACAAATCAAAATTCACGTAACTCCATGGCGGCTGTCAAAATTTCAGCGAAATCGGTTCACTAGAAACCGAGCATCACATCGTCAAACTTGGCCATTTTGTATGGTTCTTATTGTTTCGGAAACACTGTATCTTATAGGTATTTTTTCAGGTATTGTTGTATATTTTTTCAATACTTTCTTCAGGAATTTGATCACAATATTGTTCCGAAGATTCCCAACAACTCCTGCTGAAATCACTCCAGTATTTACGCAATATAGCATTTTTCAAGAAGTTTTTCTCTCAACACCTGCAGGAGGATGTCCTTTTCCTCCAGGTATTATTTCAAATAATCATTCCAAAATTCTTTTCTTTTTATTTATTGAGTAATTCTTCAATGAAATCCTTCAAGATTTTTTTTTTTGTTTCTGCGGGATTTCCTCCAGAAATTTCTCCAGAAAGTAGTTTAAGGATTGTTGTGTTGTGGTCATAAATTGCATAACCTTTTTTCTGAACAATCCTTAAGAGGTATCTCCAGGGGCTCTTCCAAGGATTCCTGCAGAAAATCCTCCAGTGATCGCTCAGATATTTATTGAGGGATTTCATCAAGAATTCCAACAGTACCTTTGTCTGCGATTACTGCAGAAAATTTTCAGTAGATATTCCTGCAGAAATTCCTCCACTGGTTTTGGTCGGACACTTTCGAGAAAAATTCAAGCATTTTTTTCCTTGGAATTACTTGCATAGAAGTCTCTCTTGATTTTTATTTTCTGAGAATGTGTTTTTTTTTCAGGATTTGTCCTAGTTGTTATCATAGGTATTCATACAGGTATTGCTTCAGAGTGAATTGATGCTTCAAGATTTTCTGTCCAGCCCTCCAAAAAATTTCTAGAATTTTCTTCTAAGAGTTTCCAAAGATAGGGTGACTAAGGGAATTATCGGCAGGATTGTTCTCTTCGTCATGGGGGGTTTCTCTGGACCAAATTGCCTGAAATTTGGGCATACAACTCAGATTGGTTGGCAAGGGTTTCAGGCCAAATCTGAGTTCAACAGGTTTCAAAAAAAAAAAAACCATGACGAACAGGACAAAACCGCCGAAAATACGTAAATTCCCCTATTTCCTGGAGTTTTTAGGAAATTTTTGAGAAAATCTTCCAAGGATTTCATAGAAAATCCTTCAGAGATTCCTTTAACCTTCCTTGTGCATAAGGATCATTTTTGGCCCAAACTGTACACTACGCCTGTGAGCTATTCCCAACGTGATGCATTAGGAAGGTTAAGAATTCTTCAGTTATTTTTGTGCAATTTCTGGATATACTTTTAAAAAATCCCTGGAGAAATATCTGAAAAAAAATCTCCAGGAATTTTTAATTACATTCCAGGAGATATTTTCCTGATGGAACCGCAGAAGCAATTAATTAAAACCTGATTTAATCCACCTATGGTGAACAGAACCCTTCTTACACTTATTAAAATTATTGCTGTATTATTCGTATTTATGATTGTGATTTTTGGTCATTTTAGAAAATATTGTAGATTTGGCATCAAGTTGATTGCTTTCCATTATAGAATCATTGACCATGGGCTCAACTATCAGAAATGCCAGACGGAATCTCCTATAATCTTGTATGGAATGTTTAAACAAATTTGTTATGATAAATTTTATCAAAAATCTCTCGAAAGCGTAAATTTTATTACTCCTAAGTACTCCTCGAAAGATATCTAGGAAACAAAATGTCCAAACGGAATGAAATTCAATATCATTCTACTAGAATGCTGCAACTTTCATTTGGTGATGAGAGAACTCAAATCGATTGACACACGGATGGTCAGTTTATTATGAAGCATTTTTCAAAGACTTCTTAAAAAGTTAAGTTGTATTACTCCAAAGTACTCCCCGAAAGATTTCTCGGTTACAAAATGTCCAATCGGAATGAAATTCAAAAGCGTTCGTCTAGGATTTAGTAGCTTTCGTTTGGGGCCTTAAGAACCCAAATCGGTTGAAGGGCGGTTGAGAAATTTATGGTTTATTAAAATTTACACTTTGTTAAAAATCTCTTAAATAATTAAGTTGTACTACTCCCTAGCACTCTTTGAAAGATATTTCGGTAACCGAACGTCCAATCAAAATAAAATTCAATAGCGTTCTACTAATTCGTCGAACTGAGTTGATTGGTATATGTGACTCGGCCATGCGGGCCTCGGATCGAAAGTCGGTTTTCCAAGCGGTATTTATACCCTTCTTATGGGTGTAAGAAGGGTAAAAAGGCTTTTCTTACATACATTCCATGATATTTTTGCTACTGTTTATTAAGCTCAAATATTACAAAGAGATATTAGCTTTTAGGATTTGATGCAATTGCATTTTCATGTATAACTAACTTGTGTAACCAAATATGTTCACAAAAAATCTGTTGACAGACGGCTGAGAAATTTATTATGATACATTTTATCAAAAATCTCTCAAAAGCGTAAATTTCATTACTCCTTAGTATTCGTGGAAAGATATCTCGGAAACAAAATGTCCAAACGGCATGAAATTTAAAAGCATACTACTAGGATGCTGTAGCTTTCATTTGATGCTGAGAGAACTCAAATCGATTGACACACGGCTGATTCATTTATTATGAAGCATTTTGTCAAAGACCTCTTAAAAAGTTAAGTTGTATTACTCCAAAGTACTCCTCGAAAAATATCTCGGTTACAAAATGTTCAATCGGAATGAAATTCAAAAGCGTTCTTCTAGGATGCAGTAGCTTTCGTTTCGGGCCTTAAGAACCCGAATCGGTTGATAGACGGCTGAGAAATTTATGGTGATACACTTTGTCAAAAATATCTAAAATAATTAAGTTGTACTACTCCCTAGCACTCTTTGAAAGATATCTCGGTAACCGAACGTCCAATCAAAAAAAAAATTCAATAGCGTTCTACTAGGATGAAGTAGCTTTCGTTTGAGGCCTTATGAACCCAAATCGGTTGGTAGATGGCTGAGAAATTTATGGTGATACACTTTGTCAAAAATATCTAAAATAATTAAGTTGTACTACTCCCTAGCACTCTTTGAAAGATATCTCGGTAACCGAACGTCCAATCAAAAAAAAAATTCAATAGCGTTCTACTAGGATGAAGTAGCTTTCGTTTGAGGCCTTATGAACCCAAATCGGTTGGTAGATGGCTGAGAAATTTATGGTGATACACTTTGTCAAAAATATCTAAAATAATTAAGTTGTACTACTCCCTAGCACTCTTTGAAAGATATCTCGGTAACCGAACGTCCAATCAAAATAAAATTCAATAGCGTTCTACTAGGATGTAGTAGCTTTCATTTGCTTCCAAGAGAACTCAAATCGGCCAACAGACGGCTGAGAACCGTGAGTGACATTTTTTTGTAACATACATACACACACACACACACACACACACACACACACACACACACACACACACACACATACACACACATACACACACAAACACACATACACACACACACACACACACACACACACACACACACACACACACAAACATACACACACACACACACACACACACACACACACACACACACACACACACACACACACACACACACACACACACACACACACACACACACACACACACACACACACATACACACACGCACATACAGACATTTGCTCAATTCGTCGAGCTGAGTTGATTGGTACATGTGACTCGGCCCTGCGGGCCTCGGATCGAAAGTCGGTTTTCCAAGCGGTATTTATACCCTTCTTATGGGTGTAAGAAGGGTAAAAAAGGGCTTGTATAAATTTGTGCAGGAATCATTGAAGGAATTCCACAAAGACTTCTTGGATAAACCCTGGGAAGAATTTCCGAAGTAATCCCTGTACGATTTCATTTCATTAATTTAGTATTACATCAAATTCAAGATAATACTGAATCAACAATATTTCTCCATAATACACGGTTCGTGGCTACCGCTCTCCATCCTCGGTCGCGCCCGATGCTCGCCAAGTCACGCTCCACCTGGTCCGCCCATCGTGCTCTCTGCGCTCCACGCCTTCTTGTATGATTTGTAAATAATGTTTTAGACGAATTTCTGAAAACTTTATGGAAGAATATTTGAAGAAATCCCTTGCTGACATTCCTGAAGAAATCCCTCATATTCCATGGACTTGGAATCCTTGAACACATTTTTGAAGGAATCTCAAAAGAATTTTTCTTCTAGAAATATTCAGGGAGTTATATTCTTGGGAATATTTCCATAGGAATGTTTGTGTTGCTTGAAGAAACGCGTAAAGCATTTCTGGAGGAATCCATGAATGATTTCTTAAAGAATTCTTGTACTGATTCCTGAAAATCCATGTATGATTTTTAAGGAACACTTTTGGAAACTTATCTAGATAAACTTTCAAGAATCTTTTAGAGGCTCCTCCATTAAAAATTCCGAAGATAATTTTAGAGAAAATTTTTATTTAAGCAATTCATCTTCCATGTTGTGTAGAACTTTCAAAAGAAATCCGTAAAGACTTTCCTAAATAAATTCCTGGGCAATTTTCCAAAGGAATCCATGGGGCAAGATTGGATGGAAATCTGCAAATGTTCCATAAAAAGTTTCGGATTTTTTTCTGAAGTTATCTCTAGAAAACTTTGGCGAAATATTTAAAGGAAGCTAAAAATGTGCTAAAGGCGAATCAATGGAAGAATTCTTTAGGGATTTCTCAAAGAAATCTCCTGGCAGATTTCCTTTATAATCCATGGATAAGATTTTCTGGAGGAATTTCTGAAGAAACACCTGGAGGATTTTTGGATGATTTTCTCAAGACATCCATGCATGAATCCAACGATAATTTTCTGGAGGAATCCCACAAAGAATGTTTGAAGCAATGACTAAAGGATTTCTAAACACTTGTGGAGCTTCGTGGTTGTGCGGTTAGCGTCACCAAGCGTATAACCATACCATACCATGTGAGGGTTCGATTCCCGCTACATGTGAAGAAACTTTTCGCAAGAAATGTCTTTTCCTCGTATTCACTGGTGCTCGTAATGTGTCATGTCCTTTATCCAGTGTAAGTTCTGTTCAGTCTGTACAGCAGCCTCGGCTGAAGATGGTGTCCTGAAGATTGCGGACATTCTAATTATAATATGAGGTTTTTTTACACGTGTATAGGCTCAAACAAATAGAATATTCACAAAGTTAATTTTAAAGAAACTTGTAACTCTAATGAGTTGCATAATGAAAAAAATCATTGCATAACATTTTGAATGTTACTCGTTGCGAAGTTCGATTTTATCAGCACTCTTCGTATTCATTCAACTCGGCAAGCCTCGTTGGATAAATGTACGATTTGTGCTGAAAAAAACGACTTTTTGCAATTCGTTACATAAATAACAACATTTTTAAATTTTGAGTAAGATAATGACATGTTTGCCTTCTTGAGAAAATGTGTTCGAACTTAAGTTACTTCCATTAAATTAAGGTCATATTGATGTATTGACAAAAACTTCGACTCTTCGTTAAAAGTTGGATCATTAATATTTTTACCATCACTTGCTGTTATAATTTTATTGAATTACCTAAGACAACATTAGATTACAATAATGATGACATTAAAATTGCTCAACAGCCTGTTGGCAAAATTTTCCCACGCTGATGCACAGCACGAACATAAGAACGGGCACTGTTCACTGTCCATACCGACCGTACGGCACGCGTCTGCGTCCGCGAACATCAAATTTAATTATTTTCAATTATTACGCAATGACTCCCGCCCCCCACCATTCGGCCATTACTTACACTTTCTGGTTTCCCAAATACTGGCAGCATCAACAGTCGATGCAAACGGTCGACGGCATAAGCATGGATCTAGATAGGTATAAAGGCCACTCATTCGGCCAGTCAGTCGGTAGTCATCCCGCCCGCCCGAGTTTGGTGCGGCGTTTCGTTGTTGTACGACGGCTCCGTTCCAATTTTCCGCCGAAGCAGCCAGTCGCATAAAATGATGCATATCGTGTTGTGATCCATCCGGATGATGCCGATGACGACGACGACGATGGTGATGATGGTAAACTGAGGGAGCAAGCGGTAGGAAAATCAAATGAAGAAAAAGCAAACACAGATCCGCGCGCTGAAAACCAGGGACCGGAACCAAAACAATAACATAACTACTACAGTCGTTGGTCGACCCCGAGTGAAAAATGAAATAAATGGAAGATCATTTTAATTAACATGAGAAGAGGGCCTTAAGGAGGACTAAACTGGGATTTAGGGCTTCATGATCCTGTCGGCTGTTTGAGCCCGTATGAAGTTGATTATCAATATTAACTTCTTTTCTTGATCAGCCTAGATAACTGTGTAGTGTCGGTGGCGGTTGCCCAAATTGGCTAGGAATAACAATACGGACCACCGGTGGTAAGATTCCACTTATCTGGTGACCCCTAATTCATGGTGTGATGCAGCTTTATGCTTACCGTGCCTAGGAATAAATGGCTAGTGGGGTCTAATAAAAACCTAACTACTGACGGAGCCTGTGGAGTACCAGGGCGCCCTCCACAGTATTACGCCCTTACTGCGCTAGCCGGAGCAATGGTGCAGTGGACCTTGTGTTTCTCCGAGACAATCAGCTGCCCTTCTTTAGTCTCACTTGATGCTAAATAAGGACGGGATTATGAAGATGTTGTTAATTAGTTTAAATTTTCACCTATATGGTTTCGCATTATGCGATTTACACAGTGTATTCTGTGTATCCTCGCCTTTGGCGTTTTCCAATCGATACCGATTTGGGTTTATTGTTGCCGTTCTTTGTTGTGCTGTTGTTGCGAAGAGTTTAATCTTACCTAGTTTGGGTAATGGCTACGGTTAGGATAGCTCAGATCAACCTTCAGCATAAAAAAAATAGCAACGATCAATCTTTGCAGACTTATGCAAAATGGTACAGCCCAAGTGGCCTTGGTACAAGAACCTTACTTCCGCAAGGGGAATTCCTATCTAGGAAACCTTGTGAACCCGGTGTTTGCTAATTTCAGTAAACATGAAATGGCAAACTCACGTGTCATGCCTCGAGCCAGTGTGCTTGTCAACAACGCAATAGTTGCTACACTCATCTCTGAACTAACCACCAGAGATGTATGTGCTGTCACAATTGATGTATCTGTTGGAAACCTCAACAGGAAAGACGTATATTGTTCGGTTTATTTACCGCATGATGAACCATCCCCTACGGATGCTTTCAAACAAGACATCGCATACTGCACTTCAAAAGGCCTTTCGCTAATTGTTGGCAGTGATGCTAATGCTCACCATATCATCTGGGACAGCTCAGACATTAACTTGAGAGGCTCCAGTTTGATGGAGTACTTAAGTAGTACAGATCTTGCATTACTTAACATAGGCAACTGCCCAACCTTCATGGTATCTGCTAGAGAGGAAGTGTTAGATATAACGCTTTGCTCTAGCAGAATTAGTCACGAGCTGATCAACTGGCATGTGTCAGATGAAGAATCTTTATCTGACCATCGCTATATCTTTTTTGAACATTTAAATGTTACTTCGCAAACATTGCGTTTCAGGAATCCTCGGTCAACAAACTGAGATCATTTTACTGATTTGGCCAAATTTCATGGATACTCACCATCCATTGACACTCCAAGTGATTTAGATGATGCCGTTGATACTACAATGGCCTTCATCATGGAAGCTTTTGAAAAAGCTTGCCCTTTGCGGTCTGTGAAGATCACAAGAGGAACCCCTTGGTGGAACTCTGATCAGGCCAAGCTCAGGTAACAATGTAGAAAGAGTTGGAACAGACGACGTTCGGCTGGTTCGGAGGCTTTCAGGTCGGCTCGCAAGGCCTACCAGAAAGCTCTTCGGTCTGCTGAACGATCCGGCTGGAAAAACCGTTGTACAAATATTTCCAGTCTGAGTGAAGCCAGTCGATTGAACAAAATCCTTGCAAAATCTAAGGATTCTCAAGTGAACGAACTTCGTTTGCCAAATGGTGATTTCACTTCCTCTGATGAGCAAGTTTTGGAATGTTTATTCAGTACACACTTCCCCGGATGTGTGGATATTACATCTTCGGATGAACCTGATGTCCTTTCTTGTAGTTATGATTCTTTAGCTTCGGCTAGGAGTATTGTAATTATAGAATCGATTGAGTGGGCTCTTAATAGCTTTGCTCCATCCAAATCTCCTGGGGCAGATGGGATTTATCCTATTTTGCTTCAGAAGGGATTTGATAATTTCAAACATGTTTTGAAACAACTATTTGTTTGCAGTTTTGCTACAGGGTATATTCCCAAATCCCGGCGGGATATTACTGTAAAGTTTATTCCGAAAGTGGGTCGTGCGTCGTATGGAGAAGCAAAGAGCTTCAGACCTATCAGCTTGACCTCTTTTCTTCTGAAATGCTTAGAACGCATTGTCGATCATCACATCCGTAATGTTCATCTGACCAATGTGCCTTTTCATATGAACCAACATGCTTACCAATCTGGAAAGTCCTTTGTAACTCTTTTACACAAAGTTGTTTACGATATCGAGAAGGCATTCGCTCAAAAGTAATCCTGCTTGGGTGTTTTCTTAGATATTGAGGGTGCCTTTGACAACGTGCCTTTCGATACCATATTGGAAGCCGCACGAGGTCGTGGTATATTGCCAATGATTCCCAATTGGATTCACCAAATGTTCAAAAATCGACAACTCTTCTCGACATTGCGTCAAGAATGTTTGTGGATGCCCCCAAAGGGGAGTCTCGTCACCACTTTTGTGGAATCTCGTAGCAGATACGCTATTGAGGTAACTCAATAATAGCGGTTTGTTCACCTGATGCAAAACGCGGTTTTCGACCTGATGCAAAACGCTCTTCAGGTAGTTGAGGGTTGGTGTCGCCAATATGGCCTTTCGGTAAATCCGAATAAAACATCTATTGTTCTGTTCTCGGAAAAGCAAAACCGTAATGGTGATCGACCTTTGTGTCTCTTGGATTCTGAAATCAATGTGACTATTCAGGCACAGTACGATGGAGTCATTCTTGATTCCAAGCTTTCCTGGACACCTCATATTGAGTTCAGAATCAAGAAAGCTTGTATGGCCTTCGGGCAATGCCGGCTCAAACAAGAAGTATTTTTTTGCACTTACCGTCTACGGGTACTCGGTCTACTAGAGAAAACTCCTGTGAATCGCACATCAACACACACCTCGTTGTTTCCACTTCTGGATATCTGGAAAGAAGTATTTCAGACGGCATCGTAGGTTACACTGATATGGCTCGTTTCTCGAAGGGCAAGCAGGTGCTGGTGTTTATTCTCATGAGCTAAGGCTGTATCAGTTTTACTCACTTGGTAGACACTGCACCGTTTTTCAGGCCGAAATCTTTGCTCTTATGTGCGGAGTGCAATCAACACTTCAGCAGCACGTAATGGGCAAAGTAATATACTTCTGTTCAGATAGTTGGGCTGCTAGTAAGGCACTTGCGTCGGCCAACTCCAGATCGAAGATAGTTATCGCTTGTCGAACTCAAATCGGGAAGCTGAAATCAGCAAACGCTGTTCACCTTGTATGGGTACCTGGCCGTTCTTCCATCGCTGGAAATGAATTGGCTGATGTAGCTCGCACTGGAACATCACATGACTTCATTGGCACTGAGCCAGCTATTCCGGTATCCAAATGTTGGGTGAAGCTTCAGATTGACACCTGGGCTGCCACTCAGCACAAACAATACTGGAATAGTTTGGAGTCATGTCATCAAACAAAATTGTATTGTACTGAGCCATCTCCAGGGGTGGCGAAGTATCTTACAAATCTGTCAAAGCAGAATCGCAGCATGTTGGTCAAAGCATTGACTGGCCACTGCCTGATTCATTTGTATGTACGATTATGGAGCTTGTTATTATATGTAACTGTCCAGTTTTTGCGCAACTGCGTTTCCGAGTACTCGGTAAACACTTATTAAGTGAAACTGACTTCAGAATCCTAAATCTTCAGGATGTTCTGTTGTTTTTAACCCGCTGGCGCTGCTGTGGTAAAAAAGCTGTAGGCTATCTTTACGCTTTATGCGTTATCACAGTGTTCTTTTCAGGGCGCTGTTTAAACCTATTGCGGTACGCTTATGCGTTATTACAGTATCTTTTTCAGGACGCTATGTGCATCCATTATGGTACGTTTATGCGTGTATGACAATCCTATTTCCTTACCTGTCCTTTTCCCTGTCCCATCCTTTTTTCCTTCCCTTTCCCCTCAGGTAAATGATGTATAGGCTCGTGTTCATGGCGATGGCACAAATTGGAGGAGAACGTGCCTTTGGAGCCGACCTACTGATACCTGATGCCAGTCTAGCTATGCTCAGCTTAGCCGACCGATAACGTTTACTACTAAAATAGCAAGGGAGTAGAATGTGCAAAGTTGAAAATGTCTAACATAGGCAGAATTTCATATGTACCTAATAATTCCTTAATCAATTTCGGACGGATGACGCTATTCACCATAATTTAAACACTCATTACCACTCGGGCATCGCCGCCATGGCGCACCGCCTGATTGAACGCTGGGCCGGGCGTGTCGGACACAGGGAAACGTGCTTCGGTCAAATTAACAGCGGCCAAACGGCCCCCATGAATAATTAATTAGCACGATGAAAATGTCAGCCTTTGATGGGTGGCGGTTTTTCGCGCGGCAGACGCTGCAAATTGGGTTTTGGTTTCGATTTGGCGTGGTAGGTTAGTTCCTATAAACAGTACACACAGTCCTCACATACACGGACGGACGGACGGGGTTGCAATTCTGAGAGTGATTGAATTGCTTCGGGGGACTGACTGTGTGTTGACTGTGCGCTGGGAAACTCAATTATCGAAGCGTAAACTTTTCCCGTGAATGAACTGTGGTTGTTTCTGAATGAGGAAAAATTCTTTATGGTGCAAGTCGAAATGTTGTTTGATGCTGGGCACTTCAAACAATAGAAAACTTCATTTGCATTGTTTCTACAAAGAGCAACATTTGCCATACGAATATACAATCAGGATAAGAACTTGTATTCTCATAACAATTAGAAGTGAAATTCAAACAACGATCGAATTTCATCTTATGTACTGCGTGCTTCCAAGTAAAGCTCCCCGTAAGGACCTAGAAAAAATCAACGACTCATCGTTTAATTCTGACTGCTGCCGGCAAAATGGGAGTACGTGAGGTGAAATTTAAACTGGTTGCTGCTCATAATTGTTTTTCAATGACGGATCCAGTTCAGATGATGGCAAAAAGCTTATCGCGGATAAACGAGATCCGATAAAAAAATACCGTCAATTTAGGATGGGATTGGAGGTCAGGGTTCCAGTGCTTGTCGTTGGGGCCCATTTAGCTTGAACGAATTGAATGATTACACTGATCAATAGAATTGAAAGCAAAAACTCGTAAATAATCCACCTAGCAATGACGTTGTCTTTCTTGTTCGTTAGATATAGCATGTCATTAATGGATATTCGGGGAAAAATCTCAGGTAAAATAGTAACTCCTTGGTGCCTACTAAAATCATCACCCAGCTATTAGGCGACAATAATACAATAACTCCAGTCTTGCAATTAAAAAGTTCGGTGCATAGAACCATATGGGAGTTCTTCCAAAATTTCCCTGGGAAAACTTCCAATGCTTCTTCATGATTTCTTCCAAGTTCTCCCCCACGAATTTCTGTAGGGCTTTCCTGCGAATTCGTCTAAGATTTTCATGGAAATTCTTCCAGGATTTCCTTGGAAGTTATTCTGAGAAGTCCTCCAGGATTTCACCAGCCATTCCTCCAGGAACTTCCAGGGATTTTTTGCGGTTTTTTCTGCCAATTCTTACAGGAGTGTTCTTTGAAGTCCTCGCGGCAGTTTCCCGGACATTCATCCAGGATCTCCCCATGATTGTTTTTTCCAAGACTGTTCTGAACATTTCTTCATGGATTTTCTAGGAATACTTCTGGGAGTGCCAAAAGCTCTTTTGAAATTCCTCGTGCACTTCTGCAGGAACTCTTTCAACAATTCCTTCAGGATTTCTTCAGGAATGCCTTTGGATTCCTCCAAGTATTTCTCGAGAAATCTTCCAAGAGTTTGTTAAGTATTTCCCAGGAGTTCTTCGATAATACCTCATGACATTTCTCGGGAAGAGCTTTCGAGGAAAATCCTGGTGGAATTCCCTTGGAAATCGTGGAAGTATTCACGGAGAACTCGAGGATAAATTTCCTCACAAATTTTCTCCTCGATTTTTTCAGGCATCCCTCCATGAGTTTCTCAGCAATACTTGCGCAAGTTCCATGGACATTTATGGAGAAGTTCACCAAGAATTCCTTCAGTTATAATGTGAAAATCCCTCCAGGGTTTTCCTTGAAACTTCGGTGACTGCCCTGGGAATTCATCCAAAATAAATCTGAAAATATCCTTCAAGATTAATCTTACTTGGGTTTCCATGAAATTTACTTTGAGAGCTCTTCGAGAATTCTTCCAGGATTGACCCGAGAGATACCCCAGAATTTTTGTTATAATTTGATCGGGAATTCCTAGGAATGCAATGAGAATATTCACAATCCCCGATTCCCGAAGAATTCCATGAAAATGAAATTCTGGCACTCTTTTAGAGTGGATAACTGACACTGAGGAAGATTACAAGTGGTAGTCGAAATACGTGTATCTGTCAAAGGAGAAGCAACATAGGGCGGAATTAAAAGGTTCGAAACTGATTACACTCATTCGAAGAGGGTATTCTGCTTAGAGGGTTCGAAAAGTCGGTACAAGACTCTTTTAGGAATTTCAGAGGAACTCCACGATGAATTTCTGGAAAAAAAAGCAAGAATGTTGTACAACCTTTCCCGGGGAGCTCCTGGAGGAATTTTCAGGGAACTACTGGAGGACCTCACGGAGAAACCTGGAGGGTTTTGGGAAACTTCTGGAGGGATTCACGTGGAACTCCCGGGGATCTCCGACAGGAGTTCTTGGAAAAATTCCCGGGAAGCTCTTGACAAAAAAAAAAACCGAGGAACTCCTGCATGAATTTTCCTAGTCGAATGGAACGCCATCTGTTGAGAGTTCTGGTAGTTTTATGGCTGCCTTAAGGACAGACTTGTTTAAATCCCAAAATGGCCGCCACAACGGCCGACTTTGGCACCTACTCACGATTTCACACGATCTCTTCGCAAAAAAACCCGCGTACCTGATTTTCTTATTTTAAGTTTATTACAAGTGAGCAAGAACAGAATAACAAAATACACTGTTGTTTAAAGCTTGTTTCTTGAGATTTGTGCTTCTGAAGCTCTGATGGACTATTGCAGCGGGATTTCAAGGCGTTTGTCCTTAAAACGGTAATAAATTTCCCACATTGAAGGGTTTTGTTTACTCTTGAATTGTAGTTTTATAAGTCATTTCAAGAATGCAATAAAAGCTTTTCTCAGTGGTTTTGATAAAAGTAGTCATAAAACTGTGAATTTTAGCCATTGCTGGGATAAAACCGTAATAAAAATTAAACGAAACCAATCAGCAGTGGAATTATAACATGGGTTCTCGAGGAACTCCTGGAGAAGTTCTTGAGGAACTCCTGAAGAAATTTCTGTGAAACTTCTGCAGCAATCCCTGAGGACTCCTGAAGGAATTTCCAGGAAACTCTTAGGCCGTTCGCAATGCTGTTTTATTTTGTATGGCGTGTTTTAAACATTTCAAAACTCGCCATACAAAATAAAACAGCATTGCGAACGGTCTTAAGGCGAAACAGGAAGCATTTCCTAATTTTTTTGGTTTTTGATTTTTTTATTAAATAACGAAGCAATATTTTTAAAATCGGTTTTCGAGCACATGTAGAGTATATCTTCTGATTTTTTTTACGCTGTAGAAAATATTTTCCGTTTTTCCAGAAACCATTTTTTTGTGAAATTTTGTTCAAAAATGGTTTTTGCAAAAACGAAAAACATTTTCTCTCGCGTAAAAAATTCAGAAGATACCCTGATCCATACTCTACATGTGCACGAAAACCGATCTTGAAAATATCGCTTCGTTATTTAATAAAAAATCAAAATCCAAAAAGTGAGGAAATGGATCCAGTTTCGCCTCAAAGGGATTTACGGGGAACTACTAGAAGAATACTCCAGGAGTTCCTAGAGTATTTTTTGGTTAACTTCTGGGGGAATTCCCGAGAAACTCCTGCAGGAATGTTCGGGGAACGCCTGGGTGAAGCTCGAGGAGCTCCTGGAGAAATATTCGAGGATCTCATGGAGAATTTCTTCAAAACTCCCTGAGAAATGTCCGAGAAGCTCCCGAAAAAAAAACCGAGTAACTCCTAAATTTTGAAAAACTCCAGGAGGGCATGCCGTGAAACTCCTGCAAGAATTGTCGAGGAATTCCTGGAGAAACTTTTGAGGAACTTCTCCACCTTTTGGAGAAATTTATGAGAAACTTCTGATGAAATTCCCGAGAAACTCATGCAGCAATTCTCGAAGCACTTCACGTGGAGCTACTGGAGGAATTCTCGGAGTACTACCGGAGGAATTCTGGAGGAATTCCTTTAGAAATTCTGGAGGAACTCCTGGAAGAATTCCCGAAGAAAACATGAAGAAAAACAAACAGAACAATCAAAAGAAATAGGAAACCCTAGAAATGACTTACAGAAATCTTGAACGAAACTTGTAGCAATCACAGTTGCAACCTAGGACAATCTTAGAACGAACTTTTGGAAGAATCGAAAAAAGCATTTCTTGTGGGCATCTCAAAATGAACTGCTGGAATTCCGGAAGAAACTTCAATGGGAATCGCGGTAGAGCTTTTGAGAATAGTCCCAAATAGGACTCCTGAAGGAATGGTTGAAAGAAGTACTGCAGGAATCCCAGTGGTACTGATTTTCTAGAAGAATCCTCAAAGGAATTTGTGCAGAAATATTCTGATGTAACTGGAAAATGTGATTCTGTTGGAAAAATACACATTGAGCTTTTGGAAGAATGATGTGGCATGTGAAATACTCATGAGAAATAACTGAGTAAAACTTTGGGACGAATGCGTATTGGGTTCCCTGAAAAACGAGAAATAATCGGGTTTCATTACTTGTACCAGTATAGGCTGATAAAAATTTCATTTTGACTTTTTGTTTCACCTATCCTCTGCTCAAAAATTGTTGGCTGGATTTAACATTTTGAGGGGGCAGTTAAAACATTTATTAAAATATTGAATATTCCTATTTTTTTTTGACAAATATGATGAGATTTTATTATTTTTCAATTAAAATGCTTCTCTGTTTTGGTCCCCCCTTTCTACCATCCAAAGAGGGGTGGGACAAAATGTGAAATAAATATTTGTTACCACCTTAATGGAGACGTTTTTGGATCAATTTTTGTGTAACGGGAGACGTTACAGTCGTTAGTGGCATAATAAAACCACTTCACAGGGTAGGGATCGTTGTTGGTCTGACACACCAATAGTCACTAGACAAGTATATTAGCTAAGTACAATAGATCGTGAATTGTGAAACTGCGATTTTCCTTCGCAAAATGTGGAAAGGAATCACAGCAAGTGAAATGGTCCGTCAAAACATAACATGAAATTGATAAGTTTGTGAATGATTATGTCCCTATTGTTTACGACGTTATAACAGCCTAAAGTAGAGTGAGTTATCATGCATATATTTATTGGTTTAATAAAATTTAGCATATCATCATAAATCCATCCATCACTGGAGTTTCATGCACAATTAGTGGGTTTCATATCCCTGGATTGTCCTTGAAACCCTCTGGAACATCCCTTGTATACCCTTGAAACCTCCTGGAAACCTCTCGAACGCCTTTAAATGCCCTCGAACGCCTTCGAACGCCTCCTCAATTCCTTGAAAGCCTTTGCAAGCCCGTGAAGATCTCCTATAAGGCCCTCGAAAAGCCCTTATAACATGCCTCGAACGCCCCTAAAACCTCATGTAATACCTCTGAAACCATGCCCCTGCGATCTATGAAACTCCCTGAAATCTTCTGAAATTCCCTTAAAACGCCCCTGAAACCCTCTAGAACACACCTTGAACGCTTTTAAAACTCGCTGGAATCCCATGGAACGCTCGTGAAACTTCCAGGAAATCTATGGAGCACCCCTGTAATTCCCATGGTACCCTATAGAACACTCGTAGAACGCGTTTAAATCCTCTAGAATCCAACGTAAGGGGTCGTCCATAAATGACGTAGCTTTGGGGGGGGGGGGGGGGATTTTGTGATTTTGTTACGAAGTGTGATGATAGGGGGTAGCGGTTCATGATATGCTACGTAGCTTTCTACTAAGCTTAATAAAATTTTTACTTGCTTTAATTATCATTATCCAGTGAATAAAAAATATACATATTGCATGATCTGTTTTTTTTTTATCACATTAATGTAAATAACAAATAATGGACATAAATGCCAGCTTCATTTCTTAAGACGTGCAGCTATTGGACGCAACAACTGTATCTGAGAAAATGGTTTTGAAGTCCTGGGTAAAGAATAATGAATAATGAAAGAATAATGTGTATAAAAATCAATTTCGCTCAAATGCTTTCAACGAAAAATTGTTTGCTGCTTACTTTAGGGCACTGCACGCAGCTAAGGCTACAAAGGAAAAAGTTTTTGGCCTTATGACATTATTCCAGGAGTACCTTATATAGTTTCTACAAAACTTCATTGAAGAATTCATCCATAAATTACTTAAGGAGCTCCTCTAGCAGCTTTGTAAGGAATTTCTCATGGTGCTCTTTATAGGTTTCCCCAACAGGAGAAGGATAACATTTTCACAGGAATTCCTACTGGAAATCCCAGAAAAAGCATCTGAAAACATACCAAAAGGATTTGGAGGAATCTCAAAAGGAATCCCTCAAGGAACGCCCAGAAGAATTTCAGAAGGAACTCCTGGAGGAATCTTGTAAGAATATCATACAGAAATTCCAAAAGAAATCCCGTGAGGAGTTCCTGGAGCAATTCTAGATGGATCTTTTAAAGAAATCTTGATTAAACTCATGGAATAACTTCAGAAGGAACTATTTGTAGAGTCTTAGAACAACTCGTGGTTAAATTTCTAAAGAAATCACGGTCGAAATTATTGAAGGAATCCCGGAAGAAATTTCTGACGGAATCTCGAAAATATTTTTTGGGGAATCCCGGAAGATATCCAGATAGAACTCCTGGTGTAACCTTAGAACGAAAATCCTGAAGGAATTCCAAAAGGAGTGAATGGAGGGATGCTGGAAAAAGTTCATGGGAAGTCCTCGAGGAATCCCAGAAGAATCCAGGAAGGAATCCGAAAAAGAACTCCTGCAGAAATCCCAGAAGCAACTCTGGGGGGGAGTTGAAAGAATGCCGGAGGGGTTTCCTACAGAGATCTCGGAATGAATATCTGAATGAATTCCTGAAGGAAACCAGGAAGGAACTCCTGGAGAAATCCCGAAAGGGACTTATTCAGGTAACCCAGAAAGAATTTCTAATGGAATTAAAAACAAAAATCCGTTTGAAATCCCTGAAGAGACGCCGGAAAAATCTGCTGGTGAAACAGAGGAGAAGAAAACCTTGAAAGAACTCCCGAAGGAAACCATGGATAAACTTTTAGAAAAACCTTAGAAAAAAAAACTCCCGGAAAAATCCCAGAAGGAACTTTTAGTAGAATTGAAGAAGGAACTCCGGGAAAAGTTCTTGGAGGGATCTCTGAAGGAACCCCTGAAGGAATGTAAAAAGGAGGAATTCTCAAATGGAAATTCTTCGAGAAATCCCAGAAGGAAGTACTGGAGGAGTTAAAAAGGGAGGAATTCTCAAAAAATGCGAACCCTAAACAAACCCCTTGAGGAATTCCTGAATGAACTGCTGAAAGAATTTTAGAAGAAACTCCTTTAGGGTCCTTCAAATGTCGTGGTGAATTTTATTCAAATGAAACCAAATTGATATTCTTAACAGATTTATTAGTGAGCAAACTAATATGTTCGGAAGAGCTGCTGGGTTAATATGGTATTGAATTGTATTGGGAGCATCTACATACTGTTCTTCGGCATGAGGCAGAACGATGAGCGGTTTTATTGAGTCATTAGCTTTGATGATATTCTCCTCTGGTTGCACCTATGGTTTGTTGTTGGCTATCTGAACCTGTGACAAAATAATACGATGGGGAGGGGGGTATTAAAAATCGCTTAAAAAAAGCTACGTCATTTATGGACGCCCCCTAACGCCCGTTAAGTACCATAGAATAGCCGTGCAGCCTTCTGGAGCACCCCTAGGACCTGAAACACCGCTGAAAGGCCCCTGAAACCCCCTGAAACTCCATGGATACCCATGACCCGATGGAACCCTATGCCAGGAACATCTCTGGAACGCCTCTGAAATGGTATGACAGAATTTGTTTCGTTGAAATTCACGATTAAAATGGAAAAGAAGCTGAAATTGTGTCCAAAAGAATCAACAATGTAAATTGTAGTAGTATGAACCATCTTCGTGCATTAGCTGACGCTTACAACATTAACGTGGTACGTTTCCAGCGTGCCTGTCCGGAAAAAAATCACGAGATACGTTGATCCTTCCTCTAATTGTATTTGAAAACCGATTTTGAAAATATTACTCCGTTATTTGATCGAAATTCAAAAACTGAAAAATACGGTAATACATCCAGTTTCACCTTAAATGAATAAACCAATTCATACTTGACCATTGCAATGGAAAGATGTGACATATCCCGCCTAATTAATTACTGCGTAATATCACAATGGTAAATGGGTCCTACCCCTGCGCGAGCAGTAACATTTTCAGAAACGCCTAGGTAGAGGTCAAAAACTGGCATTTGAGTTTTGAAACCAATCAGACAATCAGCAGGGACAGGAGTCCAGGTGCTTGACGAATCCATCCTTCTGCGAGTCAGATATATGTCAAACACCTCGCAATAGTCTCAATAGCAATAGATGGACACACATGCTCATACCGAGTGTGTCCAAATGGACGAGCAGGCCCCACGGCGAGGTGAACTTTCACTTGACATAATTTCTGTCAGGCCATGGGTGCTTAAGGTGATATCTGCACAGATTCGGAAATGCACGGCCACGTCCTTACGGTCATCGGGGAAGGGAAGGAATGTTAGTGTGACGTACGTTGCTGCTAGAGACCGAGATCACCTCATCATTATTCACGTGGTATTCGTAGAATGAACACCAGTTATTATTTGAGGTATTATACCTCTTATGCAGGGCTACGTAATAACTCATCCAGGTTGTAGGTATTGGGTTTTGCATACCTGAGTTTGGTATTCTGCAGCTATTTTCTCCTGCTCGGGACGGGAAGGAGTTTTTGTTAGTGGGGAGGGGAAGAGTCACATGACTTGGATTCACTTCGATAAGTGATGTGATTTATGCAACCTTTATTTGATTTTATTGATTTGTCTTTATTTAAGAGACTTTCAGCCCTTGGTTGGTTCGTCTACCTTTATTTGAGTCAAAACATTATTCATTTTGACTAAAATATTACAAATGTCGACACCGAAGATGACGAACCATTCAAATTTTTGTGTACATGCAAAAAATGAAGAAAAATATTTATTACCAACTAAATGTGCATTGGGAACTAGCGCCGACACATGACGTGACGAACTTTTCAATATTTGTTAGATCAATACACAAAAACCAGAGCCGAATTTTATACATTCTTAAGCATTAATTATTACGATAAAATGGAACGAGCTCACCAATAAACATCCTTCGAAGTTTCCAGTGCGTATGTGCTGCAGCATCTTCCACTAACTGGCCTCTTCTCCGAAATCACACTGAACCGCTACCACACGGGTACGACGCACTATGGGCCAGAAATCAAAATTTCGCGACAAAAGTCAAACAGTTGTTTTTCTAAGATCAATAAATTTTCATATATGTGTGATTGTTTGGGCTATGTTTGGCTGTTAGAAGGATGTTGAAATATTGTAAATGTCATTTCGAACTGCCAAAAAACCGCACCGCAGAGCCACACGGAGCGCGCAAAGAGATTTTCACCCGGGTGAAAACACTTTAGTGAATTTCGTTTTGAACGGCCCGTGCGGCTCTGCGGTGCGGTTTTTTGACAGCTCAAAATGACATTTAGGATATTTCAACATTCTTCTATCTGATAAGATGAGAACATTTATAATTATTGATGTGCTTGATGGTGTAAATCCAAAGAGCAGAATATTCACGTACTCAGTGCACAGTGGTCCACGAACCAGATTTACGAGGAAAGATGCATTCAACGCATTCAAATGAGTTTTTAGGCAAATATGGTCTTCTACAAAGTTGGCCCTCTTTAAAATGTGCATGGAAATTGGGGTGGTCCATATTTTCAAAGAAATTGGGAATCAAACTTTTTTATTTGCAAGAATAACTATAATCATTCTTCGGAATAGTTGTAGATCTATCAATTTTGAGCAATTTTGCTGAAGACACTTTTTATGTAGCTTTAAAATTAACCGATCTAGAGGTATTTTTCTGAATAAGCTTAGGGTGGTTCAAGAAAAACCGGTTTTCTGGCGTTAATTATTTCAGTTTTGATTTTTCGTCAAAGTCGCCCAAAAACACTTGTAGAGCATTTGAAGACGCGTCGTTTCGTGCGCTGAGATGGACGTTATCTCTTTTGGTTCAAAAGTTACAGGCGTTTTTCTTAAAAATCATAATTTTTTAAAAAGGGTTTATGATGGGTTGGGGCAAACACAAAAAATATCTTTTGCCCGCATTCAAAAGAAGAAATGTTGTCATAAAACATATCAAAAAAAAAATAGAGGGGTGTTATTTTTGCAACTCAAGTGAAAAATACTTGAAAAGCGCCTATTTTTTTCTAGAAAATCATCAATATCTTTTGAACGGAATGACGTAGCAACATTCTCAGCGCACGAAAATGCGCATTTTTTGAAGCTCTAAAAGTGGTTCTTAGGCGACTTTGACGAGAAATTTGAAACAAAAAAAATAAAGCAATAAAACGATTTGTTCTAGCGTCACCCTATGAAAACTATGGGAAAATGCTCCAAATTCGGTCAAAACAGTTTAAACGCTGTATCTTTTTTGTTTCAAATTTCTCATCAAAGTTGTCTAAGTACGATTTTTAGAACTTCAAAAAACGCACATTTCCGTGTGCTGGGAATGTTGCTACGTCATTCCGTTCAAAAGATTTTGATGATTTTCTAGAAAAAAGGAACTATTCAAGTATTTTTCAATTGAGCTGCAAAAATAACACCCCTCTAATTTTTTGATATGTTTTATAACAACATTTCTTTTTTTGAATGCGAGCAAAATATATTTTTTATGTTTGCCCCAACCCATCATAAACCCTTTTTGAAGAACTATGATTTTTTTAAGAAAAACGCCTGTAACTTTTGAACCAAAAGAGATAACGACCACCTCAGCGCACGAAACGACGCGTCTTCAAATGCTCTACAAGTGTTTCTTGGGCGACTTTGATGAAAAAACGAAACTGAGAAAGTTAACGCTAGAAAACCGTTATTTGAAAAATTAATGACAGTGGCAAATCAAATGACGCACAAGAGTATGGGCGTTTCCCTTCATTAAGTCTCATTGCATGTGTAGTAGAATTGATGATACCTATATATGCAATCAGAACTCAAAATGTGTTAGGTATGATTAATATTATCTGGTGACCTACCTTCATCCGATAGCTAATGGTGATGCAATTATTCCAAACAACTTAATGTAGCTGCTCTTATGACAACTTTTCACAATTTCCCGAATATATCCAAATACTTTTCCGTTCCCTCGCCTTGTCTTGTTATGATTCTTATAAAACAACTTTTCACTCAATCCCCGTCCCCTCTGTGTCACTTACGATGCAACCCGTTTCGGGAGAAATAATCCATGTGCCGCCGTCCAGCGAGGAACCAGACCAGCATCAGCGCATTTTTTCCACTTCGTTTCTTCGCTTGGTAGTTAGATACGTTTACCCGTCAATTCCCCACCCGGGAGACACGACGCGGGAAGCACACACTTTATCCGGTGCTTTCGGGCTGTGCTCTTCTTCGCTTATTTACCAGCTTCCGGATCCGTTTCCCTTCTTGGTGAAACTTGCACAGCACATAGACACACCGACTGAACGACGTCTCCCTCTGTCCCCCTGTCCTACCGACGACCTAACCCGACCCGAACTCGACCCGGCGCGCTAAATTGCGTTATCGTCACTCCGTCATTTGCACTCCATCTAGACGCTGGCACGGTTAGTCAAACAGGGACGCTAGGGATTCGTAGCTTCGTTAGGTGATGGACCCCGTCCAGCCTCCGTTTTGTTTTACACACTGTGAGACACGCTACACGTGCAAATACCTACACTGTGTGAAACACTAGCCGTTGGCTACATCCTGCTGGCCTTGTTAGCCATTCCAGACCCGTTCCCAGGAACTAACCATCGCAACCAAAACACTGTGCCTTCGGTATTACTAGTAGGTAAATAACGTAGAAATTCCCACAGACAGCTGAAGCAAAAATTATGGTAATGCTTTTTTGCTTGTGTATCCGTCTTTCCTCAGTGATGCGCCTAGATTCACTTTGATCCGGTCTTATCTACACTACAGCATCTCTCAAATCCCACGAGGAATGCTGGAGGCCTGCAAGGGTAACAGTATCCGGGAAGTCCACCAACATCCATTCAACGGAATGTGCCACAATTATCCTTTTTTCCTTATTCATCCATTCGAAAATGTAGGTTTCAGACGTTTCCGTATAACCTTTAGACACTCCGCACTGCACTGTATTACACAAGCTGGCCACTATTTGTCAACATCGGAAGAAGGGTGGGGACGGCCCCGCAGGTGGATCATTTGATACCCAACAAGGTACCCCCTCCAACCGACCAAAACTCATTACTCCGCACCAGAAGCAGCTCCCCCAATACTGGTTGATGATGCTCAATGGAGCTCGACAACAGCTGCTAGAGGCTATTGGATGCTGCCTGGCTTGCCAACTCAATGAGCCTGTCGATGCTTCTGCTTCTACTGCCACTACTGCTGTTGCTGCTATTGTTGCTCCTGTGCTAGATAGCACTGACCTAGCACAGCCCAAGACAAACCGTCCGCGGGTTTGGTGCTCGAGAAAACGCGTCCAAATCGTACCGAGTCCTGACGGAAACTGGTTCGGGCTTTGCGAGGATAACTGCTCTGATGGGGCTGTGCTCTCCACAGATGAATGGTCTGGTTGTTCTCGTTTGGGATGTGCAAGCACATCAGCTGGAATCACGCTTTTGTTGTGAGCTCCATTGCTGGCAGTCGCGTGGTGAGATGGATGATGCTCTTTAGGGTGAAATCCTCTCAACTGGAGAGATGCTCCGGGAGTATCCTTGCTGGAGGGAGGTGGAGATGGAAATTATCCTTTGAAAAGCATCAAAATATAATACTCTGCCAATGACCATTTTGCATGGGGACATAGGCGCCATCTGAGGGGGGGGGGGATGTCTAGCATAGGTTGCCCCCCCCCCCCCCATTAATTGAGGATTTTTTTATTTTCCCATACAAAAAATCAGAAAAAACACAGGCTTTGACCCCCAATAATTTTACCAAGTTGCCACGTCTACATGGGATACCACACGGAAGGCACTCTATGCTCAAGGAAGTTTAGGAAATTTCTGCACCGACCGAGAATCGAACCCGTTATCCTTAGCAGAGTTTTGCTGAATACCCGCGCATTTACCGCTTCGGCTATAAAGCTCCTACTTTTCCAGGAAACGTCTTTCCAGCCTTATTTCGTTTCTCTTCCATTAATTCAGTCAGAAACTCAAAGGTTTCCCAATAAAAAGGACAACGCCGAGAGGAACGCTTTCCGCAAAATCGGGCAAATTATACCTTCAGTAATTGTGGTAGGAATTCTACATTCTACTAGAGATTCCTACATGAGTTCATACAGAAATTCCGTCCAGATTTCCTACAGATGTCCCTCCATGTTTTTTCCAAGAAATTCTTCTGGTATTTCCTTTAAGGATTGCTCCAAGAATTTGTCCACTTATTCTTTGAGGAATTAATTCAGAAATATTTCAAGAGTGTTTTTTTTCTAGTTATCTTAACAGAAGCTTATCTCAACGTAGGGTAAAAGCCCCCTTCTTCGGCCTAGTACCTATATTCATCTCATTTTGTCTCAAGGACTAGAGATGTGCGCCGTCGAGATTTATTACTTCACGCCGCCGGGTGTTTTGATTTTCTAGCACGCCGCCAGCTTAAAACTCATCACGCCGCCGAACTTAGAATTTCCCCAATAATCTTCAGAAAATAATCGATTCAAGTTTAAACGCTCCCAAAATGAATGCATGTCATTCATTGCCGAATAAACAAAATATTTCGTTCAATGATCCTGTTGAGATTTTAGTTACTTTTTAGTCACTTATATATCATCATATAAAAATCCTAGCAAATATCATATTCTTCACACAAGGTGTATAAAGCATGCAATGACAGCATGCATGCTTTTCCCCGCGTGACGTCATAACGACGTTCGTTTATAATTGAGGGGGTTAGAAGCAAAGAGGTGTAAGTGACAAAAACCCACTTTCGAGTAAATGAGGTTTAAAATTTTTCGTCAATTTTTCATTACATACATACAAAATGTGAGGAATTTTAAAATCAACCCAATTTTCTCTGATGTAATGAAATCTGAAGAATTCAGGTTCTAATAATTCAATTCATGCCATAACTTAAGAATTATTTAGGCAGCATCCATTTATTACGTAACGCTAAAATTTATATTTTTGCGACCCCCCTCCCCCTCCGTAATGCTTTTTTGTATGGAAATCCAAAAATTTTTGTATGGGCCGTAACGCTTGGCCATACTACCCCCCTCCCCCAAGAGCGTTACGTAATTTGTGGACTGCGCCTTATGGATTTTTTTTATTTATTATGGAACGTTTAGTTGTCTGCCGCACTATATACGAGTGCGCAATTACAAGTTACTACACTAAAACCTCAATTTATGCACATGGCTGGGGGTGCATAAATTAAAAAAGGCATAAAATGAGGGAAATTTGTGCATAAAAAAAAAACGCTTCCGTAACGCCTCTGAATCCCGCCGAAAATGCTCTGAAACTTCCTGAAATGGCTCCAAAATTCCCCTTAAACCGCCTCGTTCCCCATGTAACGCACCTGCGACGCTCCGAAACCCCCGAAAATGCCTCCATAAGGCCTCTGAATCCCGCCAAAAATGCTCTGAAACTTCCTGAAATGCCTCCAAAATCCCTCTAAAATCCCCTCGGACCCAATGTAACGCATCTGAATCCCCACTCGCACCCGTTTAACGCACGTGAGATCCTCGGAAACCCCCGAAAACTTACAAGTAACGCCTCCAAACCCCGTCGAAAATCCTCTGAAACTCTCTGCAATGCTTTCGAAAACCCCCTCAGACCCCCGAAAACCCCCCGTAGATCTCCTGGTACCTCGCGGAAACCCCTGGGAACCCCCTGAAACTCCCCTGTGACTTCCATTTGCTCACCCTTATAAACACCCTTTAGCCGCCGTTGCAATAGTTACCGTCATTATTAAATATTCTTATGCACAATATTGGTTCTGAGTAGCTTTCCCTTAATTTATGCAGGTCATAAAAAAAGGTGCATAAATAAAAAAGTGCATTAAAATAACATGCATAAATTGAGGTTTTAGTGTATTTACATTCTCATATGCAAAGTATAGTTTGTTAAAATGTTTCGCTATATGAGATGTAAAAGAGCGAAATATTGAATTCTCATTTTTAACGCCGCCGCCGCCGACGACCAAAAATGATGTTTTAACCGCGGCGCACATCTCTGCCGAAGCACCAAAGCAAGCATCACAGCGGTGCCAGACATCAAGAAACAAGTAGTTAGTTGAATGAGATTTGGTCACTACAAACACGATGTTTTTTCAATCAGAATATGGTCGTTTCTTGGGTTAACATCTTAGTAATCGAACTTCTACGCAAATCGATCAATAATTTCATTTTCCAAAGCCATTTCTTTCAAAATATTTGGTTAAGTTTTCATCTAAACATGCTGCTACCGCTCAAGCTTTACGAACTATCATCCAGTTCGGCAGCACTGATTTGCCAATCAGCTGTGAATGTATGCGAGTGCAAAACGTGGGGAGCGAGCATAGACGATTCGTCGCGCCGCACATTGTTGTGACTTCTCCTTTGCGAGAGAGAAAAACAATCACAATGAAACTGTCACCTGCTAGGGAAAAAGAGTGCGTTAGTGGGTGAGTGCAGAATGCTCTACGATGAGAAAATGTGAGAGTGGTTGTGGATTTGCTGTAAATACTGTTGAGATGAAAAAGGGGCCACCCGGTGGACCGCGATGAGATGAAAATTTTACGGTGTGCTGAAGATAGGTGCGAGTGGCTCGCGATTTGTGATCGCAATTAAATCAAATATTGAAGGTAAATCCCACTCTAGTGCATCGTAAGATCAACAGTGGAAGTGAGCACATGTGTTAAAGGTTTGTATCATTAAGTTTGAAGCGTATACATTGCGCTGTGAGTGATTTTTCATGTTGCACATCCTTAATGAGACTAAGATAGGCACAAATACCCTATCTCCAGGAATCCCGTCTGATATTTGAGCACCGAACGCTCCAAGGATACTTAAAGAAAATCATCCAAATTTTTCTCAAAGCACATCTCCAGAATTTTTTTTTCTAAAATTTTTCAAAAAACTTTTAAAGGAATTCCACCAACAGTTTCTCGAGAAGTCTTTCAAAAAAAATCTTTGGGAAATTCTTTTGCAAATTCTTCCAAGGCTTGTTCCAAGAATATCTTGAAAAAAAAAAATCGTTCCTGCAGAACTTCCTACAATAAACGTTTTTATAAATTACTCCTGCGGATCCATTTAAATTTTACTGGGGTTCAGAGATTTCTGCAGGAAATATTCCTCCAGTAAGCTTCCTCAGAAATTTCACAAACATTCTGGAAGAATTCTTAAATATTTTTAAAAAACTCCCTGGAATATTATCTGAAGAAATCTTTTAAAATATTCCTGGTGTTACATATAGAAATTCTCAGCAGAAACTCTAGAAAACTTTCTACTGGGATTACCAGACAAAAAATATTGAAGCATTTTCTGACGTTATCTGTGGAGGAATTCTTGGATGAATGTCTGGGAGAACACCTAATTTTTTTTCTTCTAAGATTCCTCCTCATTTTCTAAAATGAGTGTGATTTTGGAGGCAACGTGGAAATGCCGCTTTTTTCATTCGGATCGGCCGCGTCGTCGTCAGTTTGAATGTGCACATAGTCGTACCCGTGTGTAGCTGTAGCGCTCAGTGTGAATCCGGAGAAGAGGCCAGTTAGTGGAAGATGTTGCAGCACATATGCACTGGACATTTCGAAGGATGTTTATTGGTGAGCTTGTTCCATTTTGTCATAATAATTAATGCTGAAGGATGTATAAAATTCTGTTCTGGTTTTTGTGTATTTATCTAACAAATATTGTAAAATTCATCACGTCATGTGTCGGCGCTAGTTTCCAATGCACATTTAGCTAATAATAAATATTTTCCTTTAATTTTTTGCATGTTCACAAAAATTTGAATGGTTTGTCATCTTCGGTGTCGACATTTGTAATATTTTAGTCATAATGAATAAATGTTTTGACTCAAACAAAGGTTGCATGAATCACATTACTTACCAAAGTGAATCCAAATCATGTGACTCTCCCCCTCTCCACTAACAAAAACTCCTTCCCGTGACAGTCGTGGAGAAGATGAGGTGATCTCGCTCTCTAGTAGCAACGTACGGCACACTAACATTCCTTCCCTTCCTCGATGACCGTAAGGACGTGGCCGGCGCCGTTATTGACTTTTAAAGTTTGGAATTCTCAAACTGTGCACATTGAGAGCGGTAGTTACTCCCAAGCTCCGTTTGTTGGTTCCTTGTGCAATTTCGATTGTTCTGGTCAATCACGGAGTTGCAACTACGAATTGTACGGTCATTTATGCTCAAGCTCATGCTCATTCCTCCTCATTTTCTAAAATAAATCATGAGAAGCTTCTGGAGGAACTCTGGAACTAATTCCAACGAACTTTGAAGACCTCCTGGAGATAACTCTGAAGAAATTCGTAGAAGAATGTCTTAAGCAATTTCTGAACGGATTAGTGCACAAAAATCCCTGAAGTACTAGCGAAATGGGGTCTCCAGTTAGCCTAGTGGTTAATGTTACGGATCGCCAATCCGAAGAAGACGGGTTCGATTCCCGTTCTGGCCGGGAAAATTTTCTCGACTCCATGGGCATAGCGTATCATTGTGCTTGCCACACAATGTGCAAATTCCTGCAATGACAGGCAAAAAAGCCCTTCAATTAATAACTGTGGAAGTGCTCAAAGAACACTAAGTTAGAGAGTGCCAGACCAAGTTCCAATGCAAACGTCCAGCCATTAATTAGAACTTGCGAAATTTCTGAAGGAACCGAACACCAGAAACAAACAAATCTTGGAGAAATTCTTTAGAGATTCAGTAAAGAAATTCTTGATAAAAATAATGTATCATTAGTGGAATCTTTCGTAGAATATAATTAGAAACAGATAAAAAGATAATTAGCAGAACTAGAGAACATTTTGCAGGTATGCAAAGAAGAATTACTTGAAAAATTACCTAAAAATGCTAAGGAATAGATTTTGGAGTAGTTTCAGCAGGAATGGCTATGGTAAACTTTGGAGAAATTCCGGAAAAAAATAAACGAATCCCTGTAAAAGATATGAATATATTCTAAGTAATCCTTGGATGAACTTCTGGAGAATCTTCTGAATGAATTTCCGGAAGAATCTCTTGAGAATTTTCACAGCCATTTCTAAATAAATGCCTGAGAGAATCCCTGAGCAAATTAAAACCCTAGTGAAGCATCTGAAGAAAATTCTTTAATAATCTCCGAATTTTCGTGGAAAACTTATGCTAGAATTGTATTTTCTGAAGGCATTCTTGGGAGATTTCTCGGATAAACACCAGGAGTAATTTTTAAAATATTATCATGACAAATTTCCAGAACAATTCTAAAGGAATCTGCCGAGAGAAGGTCTGACAATCTACCTGGAAGATATCTTCCACAAGTGCTTGAAGAAAAATATGAAGAAATGCATACACAGACTTCTGTAGCACTGTTGTAGGATTTCTTCTAAAATCGTTCTAAAAATTCTTATCTTTTTATCAAAATTCCGGAAAAAGTTGTTACGGGTATAAATATTTGTTACAATTATAAGACAGAATAATTGTTTAATGTGTTAAAAGTTTATTATTTGTGCGTTCTTTGTGATGTATGTTTTATTTTACTTTGGGAATATGTACTCCCATTATTTTAATGCACATTTATAGGGTTCTGGAAAAGAGGCCCATAAGATGCAATCCTACTTTGATTGCCAACTTTCAGGCCATTTCTGGCAGTGGTCAAGTACTAGAGATGTGAACCTTTCCCTGCCATGGACTTCAAATTGTTGATCTCAAGTATCGAACCCCGAAACGGGATGCCCGATTAGGATAAGTTTTCCTAGACAAAAACAAACTATGAACACAGCAACAACTACTGTGAACTAAATGGCAAACTGCCAACTAGAATACAATTCCGGGATGGCTGATGGACCCAAACCAATAAATGAATCCTCGTCATTCTGTGATCGGGAGAAGTTATCCTTCTGGATAACAGGGCACATATATGTTTCGTATCGTGTTGCGTCAAATTGTGATGTCTTTGTATCGTGCATTTATAGGGTTCTATGTGTCCGTGATATGTCAAAATGTTGTAATAATTAATTTATTTTATTTTTGTAACAAAGTTTGGTAAATCTTCAAAGAATCCCAAAGCCATTTGTGGTGCTGTCCCTGGAGGTTGTTATAGAGAAAACTCTTAGGAAGTAAATGGGAAGGAATACATTCTATAAAATAATTCTCGGAGGAATCTTTAGAAATATTCTTGCTACCCTTTCTGCGATAATTAACCCTCTAATACCCAATCCCGCCTTTAGACGGGGTATAGTTTGAGCATTTTTGTAATTTTTGTTTCGTGAAAAATCAAAACTTTTATATTTTTGGCTGATATTTAGGACTGTTTTGTATATCTCAAAATGGTTTTTGATGTATTTTAAAGCGTATTGACATTTTTTAAAAATCGTTGAAAAATTGATGTTTTGGTCACCTTTTAGAAGTCATTGTTTATTTTGTATCGAATCGCTACAATTAACATATTTTAAATTTTTCCCAAACCATTCTATCCTTGTTTAATAGTTAAAGGGGATCGAATACACTCTAAAATTATTTTCCTTGAAATTACACGAAAAATAAAATTTTATGTGAAAAAAATTTAAAATAAAAATATTTCAACAATAATCATAAAATCTCAAAATGTTTTCATCCCAAAAAATCCGTACCACAAATAGGCTTCCAGGAAAAATATAAAAGTGTGGAGATGTTCAAAAATAAAAATTAGAAAAATCAAAAACTGAAATTCACGAAATCGAGAATTAAAAAGAATCATCTTCCAAAACATGTTTAAATCGATTTTAGATGACGAAAAATGATATTTAGATCAAAATCAAAAATTTGGGTATTAGAGGGTTAATTTCGAGATAAAATAATTTATGGAGTGATTTTCCTGTAATTATTCCTAATTTGGTGCATTGTTGAAGTTATTTCCATGGAGGTGTGCCTGTAGAGGGGCGCAACAATTTGGAATCTTTGAGTAACCAGCTTTGATTTTACCATAACAGAACTGCATGGAACTGGGCTTCTTGGCAAATCTTGAAGATTTAAGTTAGCTTTCTAATCCAAGACACAGGCTTTGTCCCAGTATGGACGATACATCAAGAAGAAGAGGAACAGAAGAGAGGTCAAGAGATTTTCAAAGAGAAGCTTAGGAAATTTTAAATAAGTATACTTACTATAGTAATGGGGGTTTACATAAACCTCCGCTGGAGAAACTTGTGGATTCATACGAGTTTGAAAACTTTATGGGGGGGCTCCTGGGTGACCAATGACGGTCTTAGAGCCGTGTTAAAGGAAATTACAACTCGTAGAAGACTTAAGTCTTTTTAACGAGAGAAAGCAGAAATGGATCTAAGAGGGCGAAAAGGAAAAAAAATTCTTAGAGGGAGAGGGTGCGACAAAGGGTTCCAGGGAGGTACGAAGGGAGTCTCCACTCAACGAATTTGAAATGAAAGGTGAAGAAGCATACTTCAAAATCATTCTGTAAACCTCTTCAATACCCTTTTTAGATCCCCCAAAAACCTTCTTACTGTCTCCACTGAAAGCTTTTGAAGCCCCTTTAACTATCTCCATTACATCATTCTGAAACCCTCATACCCAAGTAACTCATTTGTCACGGAAAAGTCAAGGCGGCGCAGGTTTCTTTTGCGCAGAAGTCGCGATGACTTACTTCTAACATATAAATACTTACTTGCTAAAAGTAAGTCAAAATGGCTTCTGCGTAACAAAAATCGCATCGCCGTGGCTCTACAGTGAAAAGTGTATTACTTGGGTACCCTTTCTCTCTAAATCACCCAAAATCTCATTTGGCATCATCCTTAACCCCTGTGTTGCATTTATTAAAAACACCAATGCTAACGTCTTATAATCCTTGTGGATATCATGAATCTTACTTTACCATAACCTTTGAAACCTATTTGGTCATTCTTCAATTTTACTAATAACCCGACTAAAATGGTTCTCGAGAGTCATCCGACCGGTACAAGAAGACGTGGAGCGCAGCGAGCTAGGTGGGTCGACCAAGTGGAGGACGAACTGCGGAACTGGAGACAAACAGCCATGGACCGAGTGGAATGGAGGCGGCTACTATGTACAGCAGAGGTCACCCCGGCCTTAGCCTGACCGGTAAGTAAGGTAAGTAGGGGGGGTGGGGGTTAGACGGACCGGGTGGGTAAGACGGACCACTGACTAGTTCTGTCACTTAAGAGCTGAAATTTGACTTTCTTTTACGATTAACTCTATCTTCTTATCAGTTGATGATTATTCAACCACTCCTTGAGAGAATACATATGTCAAAAGTGCAAAAAATAATCAATCATTTACCAGGCTACACGCTTTTGTGCTGGGATCTAATTTTGAGGCGGCAATAAATAAGCTTTTTATCATTAAATTGCTAAGTTTTTGAATTTTATTTTGCGTTTCCCAGTAATTTTAAACTGTTTCGTCCTATACACAACGAAATTCAGGTCAATTTCATGGATTATGAATAACGGTGGTGGAGTGAATATTTTGCGTTGTATGGGGGTAAGACGGTCCATCTTGAGGGTGGGTAAGACGGACAGTGTTGGGGTTACTTTGATAGTGCCATGAGAAACACATTAAAACCCACACATTGTTCACAGATTCAAATCTATAGAGTACAAAAATGATTGTGGAAGCCGTATAAAGCATTTCATATTGATTTTTTGTTCAAAAATTCATTATATTAGAATTTTTGTTGTTGGAGCAGTTTGAACTTTGTAAAATTACCAGAGCATTGCATACTGTTAGGCGTTTATCAGTCTATGAAGGTTTCCAATTTACGAAATAGATTTTAATTTGCAAAATCACGTTTCGCTAAGAGATTTAAGGCCAAATTTAGATTCTACTATGATTGATCTACCGAATACAAACGGCCACAAACATCATTTAACACAATTAGAGGCGTATTAGCTATATTTCCAAACGTGTCCATCTTACCCACCCTACCGGTCCGTCTTACCCACACTGTTAAAAAACATACATTTGGAGATCACTTTTTAATTATCTCAAAAGTCATGGAAAATCAAATTTTATTGCAAAATCGGCTTGCAGACTGTAAAGTACCTTAGTTGAAGTAGATAGTACCCGAGCAAAGTCTAACAACAAAATGATAGCAAATCGAAAACACGATTTGTAATCAGCAGCAAATTGATATCACATTTTGATATAAGATTGTCTTGGTTCAATGTGATTTCAAATTTTGATTTCGTTTTGCTGTCACTACAACTTAATATAAATATTAAAGTTTTTAAGTAATTTCAAAACTTCTAGGCGACCTTGTATAATACAACTCATGGTATTCCATCAGTGCAATTAACATATTGCATTTAAGTTTTCATATCATTCGAAAAACTATACATTTAACGATTTCTCAATTTTTTCGCACTGATAGCAAAAGCAGTTATCAATTTGATATCACTGATGGCAGGAATTGTTTTCAACTTGCTGTTACGGGAACATTTTTCTGCTCTCATTTTTGATGTTTTAACCGTTAAAACGACCAAAACGACAACAACCTGAGTTATCATAATTTGCAATATCACAACATCAAAATTTGTTTTCATTTTGCTGTCAGACTTTGCTCGGGTATGGAGATAAAACTCTAATTATCGCATTGTTTACACTGTCAAAATAGAGTGTTTCCTAAACATGTCCGTCTTACCCCCACCCCCCCTAAGTCAATTTTACTTAGCCAACCCTTCAGTTTCTGGAAATCCACTGGAATCCACTGCTCATTGCTATTATCCTCTCTATCATGGAAAACCTGTTAGGTTTCAACCCTCGATCCTTGACCACCTGAAACCCACTTTTGTATTTTCCAGAATAAATAATATGTGGTTTAGCAGCAACGACATAAATGTAACCAGTATTTCAACTCAGTGCTTTTCATTTCATGTGCCATTTATATTTCTGTACAGAGTACTAGCGACATCCACAACGGTACAGCATCCTGACAGCACCAACAATAAACATCTGGTATCTGTTTTGGTACGTGCTTAAAGCTTACTCTCACGTCTTTTCCCTTGATCCGAACAACAGTATTTACATCGCACCGGTTGCTTTTGGGGATGCTGGAGAAACTGAGAGATCCAAGTGAGATAATTTGCGCTCACCAATACACAAGCGGTAACGTGGAGCTGTGTTGATACGAAATACGTCACGTTAACCATATTATCCTCTCGTGGTGTGCTTGCCAATTGTTGACGTCCGTCGTGAAGTACCAGGATACTCGTGGGCTCTCGTGGGCATAACTAGGTAAGGATGTCCCGAGGAGGAGAAAGTTATACTATGTATGCAGGAAATAAATATTGAAGCCGATGAGTTCTTCTTGGCATTCAATTAACATACATACATTTATTTGTTCAACATCATTAAGATAAGACATAATTAACAATAGTACGCCACAATACTCGGTTTGTGGCTGTCGCTCTCCATCCTCGGTCGCGCCCAGTGCTCGCCAAGTCACGCTCCACCTGGTCCGCCCATCGTGCTCTCTGCGCTCCACGCCTTCTTGTGCCAACGGAATCAGTTGCAAACACCAGCTTTGCAGGGTTGTTGTCCGGCATTCTTGCAACATGCCCTGCCCACCGTATCCTTCCGGCTTTGGCCACCTTCTGGATGCTGGGTTCGCCGTAAAGTGAAGAGAGCTCGTGGTTCATCCTTCTCCGCCACACACCGTTTTCCTGCACACCGCCGAAGATCGTCTTCAGCACGCGTCGCTCGAAAACTCCGAGTGCTTACAGGTTTTCCTCGAGCATGGTCCATGTCTCGAACCCGTAGAGGATCACCGGTCTTATAAGCGTTTTGTACATGTTGCGTGGGTGAATCTTTTTCGACCGCAGTTTCTTCTGGAGCCAGGAACGACTTCCGCTAATGATGCGCCTCCGAATTTCACGGCTGCCGTTGTTTCAACCGTCAGTAATGATCCGAGGTAGACGAATTTCTCCACCACCTCGAAGGTATCCCCGTCTATCGTCTATCGTCTATCTACCCAGACGGATCCGGTCGTTTCCGGTTCCGCCTACCAGCATGTACTTTGTTTTTGAGGCATTCACCACCAATCCGACCTTTGCAGCTTCACGTTTCTGGCGGGTGTACAGCTCTGCCACCGTTCCAAATGTTCTGGCAATAATGTCCATGTCGTCCGTCCAGAAAAGCCGATTTCGTCCATGATTTGCCATGGCTCTGTGCAGTTGATACAGACGTATCTTGGCTTTGAAGTCGATGAACAGGGGATGCGTTGAATCCTGGTATTCACGTCATTTCTGGAGGATTTGCCGGTACGGTGAAGATCTGGTCCATTGTCGACCGGCCGTCGATGAAGTCGGCTTGATAACTTCCCCAAACTCATTCGTTTTAGATGACAGACAACGGAAGACGATCTAAGATGGCACTTTGTAGACAGTATTCAAAATGGCAAACAGCATTTCAGATGGTCGCCTTTCTTGTGGATGGGGCAGATCACCCCTACCTTCCACTCCTCCGATAGCTGTTCGGTTTTCCAGATCCTGACTATCAGCCGGTGCAGACAGGTGGCCAACTTTTCTGGACCCATCTTGATGAGTTCAGCTGCGATACCATCCTTACCAGTTGCTTTGTTGGTTTTGAGCTGGTGCCTTCCCTCATCGTGGGAGTTAGCTCATTTCCGATCTCTGCTGCATTGGCGTAGCCGTTTCCTTCGTTGCCGTGGTTATCTGTGCTTACAATCTCCACATCATTCAGGTGCTCATCGAAGTGCTGTTTCCACCTTTTGATCATCTCACATCCGTTCTTCAGGAGACTCCCTTCCTCATCCCTGCATATTTCGGTTCGCGGCACGAAGGCGTTGCGGGATGCGATGAGCTTCTGGTGGAACGTCTCTGTTTTTCTTGTGAACGGCCCAGCAGTTCCATTTACTCACACTCTGCTACTTCCAGGTGTCGCTTTGTTTCCGAAAGAGGCGGGTTTGGTTTTTTTTTTCGGCTCCTCATTACAACGTTTCACGATCTCTCGGGTTCCTTGCTGCAGCATTACCGCCAGAGCTGCTATCTTCTCATCCAAAATCGCTCTGCACTCCTCGTCGAACCATTCGTTTTGTCGACTTCTTTCCACGGCCCTATGATACTCTCGGCTGCGTCGTTGATACCTGCTCTTGCTGAACTCTAACAGTCTCCATGGGGTGGCCTCATCGAGCTTACATACGTTTTTTCATAGATTTGGCGACCACATTCATGGCACCCTACAGATCACAGCGAACGGCATGTAATTACTGAAATAAACGGTCATCTATTTTTATAGTACGCCTGACAGATTTTCAATTTTTTTTTCGATTTTAATTTGAACAGTAGCTTAGTAGAATCTTAGTAAACGTGTAATATGTGTAACACCGATAATAACAGTTGTTACAAGTTATACACTCGGGATACAAGCACAAAAGCTTTGTACTTGATTTTTATGGCTAAATGTGGAGCATGCGCAGTTTAAAATATCCTTAAAGCTCAGGACAAAGGATCCCATAGCTTCTAGGGTAATTTGGAAGCTTTTTCCTGCACTTGTCGATAATGTTCTTGACATAGTGACGAGAGCTTTAATCAGCAAGGCCTTTAATGTATGAAGAAAGGCCAAATGAAACACTGCGTTAAATGTTTAAAATCTATGCTTGATTGAAATGTTGTTTGTTTCACAATTTTCATATAATTTCAGCAATGAACGACTTAAACAGCAACAGTTGAATCGGCGTAATGAAAAATGATGATTTGGCGGTGTTCAGTTGCTGCTAATGTAAACACATGCGTTTTTTTTCGGCGTTTGGCGTTATGAATGAACAGTAAACACAGAGTCAAACACCACCACGAGTCCTACCGTGTTGTACTGAGATTTCTTCACCGGCAACGATTGAAATCGCATTCCATTGAAGTATGCCCCATCCAGCAGGCAGGCCAGGGTCCGGGCGGGCGGTATGCTCCCCGGCTTGGCTCGGGTTGATTTACGCAAATTTGCAAACTCTGTAAACAAACCGACGACGGTTTATTAGTACACAATTTCTGAAACCATCATCATCTTATCAGGAGCACGACCGGCACGGTGCGGCGGCACGAGCTCACAGACTCACAGTTCACCCCTACCCATATTCCGCTTGCGGAACACAAAACGCGGAGCAGGGGACATTAAAATGTGAAATCTTCTTCGGTTTCACGACAGGGCCTTTTCTGAGTCATGGTTGCCGCGTGGCATGGTTAGGAATATAGACCAAGGTAATGCCGAAAGGATGTTATCTTTGTGAGGAAATATAAGAAAATTGTATTGTCTCGCGCACGGTTGTTCTTCGAATAAGGGTGTTTTGAGACAAGTGAAACACTACTGTAGAATATTTCAAAGGTTTTTTTTTTTATTCTAGTTGTGTCAACATTTCATTCTACTGGCGTGGTATGTAAAATAATTGAATACTTTTCAGCCTAATAATTAGATAATTATTATCTGTATCGGAAATTTATGTTCTGACATTTTTTGCCAGAGCTTATTTCCATTTACTGAATCGTATGCTGCTTTTGAATAGATGGTGAGTTTGGTAAAAATGGAGTCGGAGCCTTCTCGATGTGCGGAACAAACGTAGCGCCGACATTGCGTCCGCCCATCATCTCCTAATCAGCGAGATCCGACTGCGCATTGCTATCGATTCATCGAAAATCAACAAACGCCGACTGGAAGACGCTACGGTGAAAAGGTCCTTCGTAGAGAAGTTAGAGAACCGTGCTGTAGACATTCTAGAAGGTGGAAGCGTAGAAGATCAATGGAGCGCCATCAAGAACGCCTTCATCGCCTCCGGCGAGAATATTTTGGGTGAGATCCGCACCCGGAAAAAGCAGTGTATCACAGATGATACGGCTGTGACCAGTCGCTTCGCGATGTCCACTCTTTTTCAAAGATTTTCAGTCAGTTCAGTCGGCCCAATCCGTGGTACAGAAGAAGACGGAGTCGGGTCCGAAGCCGTGGTGCCATAGGATCCACGAGCTGGTGACGAATTATACCACGAGCAGTGAACTGTATCCGAAGCGTAGGACGAAAGCGGGGAAGTGAAGCCCAGGTTTTGGACTGGAACCTACTTTGAGAGCCGTGCCGACACTACGAGGACCATTCTTGCCGGCGAAGCGAGACCGCTCCAAGACCACGAGTGTGGAGTGAAGGTGTTCCGGGTCCGCAGAGGAATTCCGGTGGACGAGACGTATCAAGCCGGCCACGGCAGGACGCCCGTGAGCCCCACGTGAAGCTCTAGCCGGCGAAGCAATTCCACGAGGGCCAAGCGACGGTCAGGATGGCAGCGCGGTTCCAGGCAGCGTCATCAGGGCCCCACACTGACACTACACACTATCGTAAGTACTGCGTTAGGGCAAAGATAGGGCCGTAGGGACTTAGGTAGAATAAAGCCGTAAAAACCAAAATCCTCTGTTTTCCCTCTTCTCACGAAACCTCGGTGGAACTAGCCGACCCTGAGTAGGCTGGGAGTCCTTGGGACTGAGCGTTCGCAACAAAGGTTAGTTACACGGCGCAGTCCATAAACTACGTAGACTCAAATTTGGCAATCTCAGACCCCCTCTCCTCCTCGTTGACTTTCGGCCATACTAAATTTTCGAAATTTGTATGGACCGTAGACCATATACCCATAAGTGTCAGCCACGTCATCAACACCTCAGCATGATCCGCCAAGGGTTTGGCGCATCGAAGCTCCATCAGTGCAACAGTAGAAACGGCCATCCGTAACATGATTCGAACAGGGCTCCAGGGGTCGATCGCATATCAGCTGAGATGCTCAAAGCTGATCCCCAAGTAGCACCTGCAACTAAAATGGAAATGATCATCGTTGCAAACATGTTGCAATTGAGTTTTCATGAAACAAACAAAATTAAAACCTATTAAAATCCTGTTGTTAATGCCAAACTGAGGTGTAACAGTTTTATAACAACTAGCAAAATGAAAACAAACGTCACCATTAGTCGAAACTTGTGAAACCAATTTGTAACTGAAGTATAATCTGATTGTTTTAACGAATCTTAGTTACAACCGTTTACAAACCAAATCAACCAAAACATTAATTCTGATTGTTATAAACATGTTGCCCTAGAACTTATTTAGAACATAACGAACAATTTTGACAGAAGAGATAAAGGTTCCGAAATGTGCGGCAAAATGTTTTTGTGATCACGAAAAATATAAAATGCACTATAAAAAACCAAAATGTTTCAAAAATAACGAAATCATGTACAAATAAAATGAAACCTTTTCTTCATAAATTTATCGACACATTCCAAATTTCATAAAATTAAAGTGGTAAAATAGAAAAAAAAATCTGATTCGAAGTATGTATAATATTGACCCAATATTCTGCATCCCCAATTCTGCATCATTTTCGCAGTACTGAACGACTGGTACCTATCACTCACTGGGAAGATTTGAATATACGGGGTTTTGAGAAATCTAACGTAATGTACAAAAGTATTAGGAGTTTCCAACGAAAAATTTTACAATGGGTTTGCATTTTTTACAAAAAACGTGAAATTTTCGGTACGTAATAAAAGGACAGCCTCTTGCCGACGTAAATGGGAAGTACACGTCCAAGTGTCTGCTTTTTTTGTTATTTACACACGGACAATTCAAACTACCTTATTTTGGGTCGATTTTACCCTAAAATGAGTATATCAAATTGATTAGTTACCCAACATTAGGTTGTTTTTCCTCTTTCCCTAACAGATGTTGTCGTAAATAAAGAGAGATGCGTCTATCCAACGGGGATCCTTGAGGCCAATAAGCCAATTTTGGGTAAATGTAGATTTCCCCAAATTTGGGTTGAATGAAGAGGGCCTTGGGTTGAATTTACCTACTCTTGAGTATATTTTTAGTTGGAGGTAAAGGCAATTTACCTTGCGTGAGTTTAATCGATTCACTCAAATGTTGACTTATTGGGCCGAACTATAGGATTGCGTCAAAAGAAACCAATTTTTGGTAGTTTGGCGGTTCCGCGTACCACGTGCAGCATTATTGTAATTTGTCAACACGGATTCCCATAGACAAGATTCAGCAAATAGTACCTTTCTAAATTCTAAAATTAATTTTCAGCATTTTATGGGTGCATTAAATAAGCTGCTGAAATGCACTCCGCCAAAGCAATATGGCGAGTTAATTTTTACCACAAATGTCTAAATTTTCCCTCGCAAAATGATCGGTAGACTGAGGCGCGTTGAGAATACGGAGTTAAAATGCGTATCTTACCGATAAATCTGGAACGGCACACAAATTGACGTTCTCGGTCAGCCTTGTTAGCGGCATATTTATGGAAACAATTTACTAATCACATCAACGAAACTGTTGATGCATAATAACTGGCAGTGACGAATGTTTATTATTATTACTATTTATTAACGACACTTTACCATTATTGTGGCATTCGTGTCAATTGACGAATGTGGTGACTAGCTGACTAGTTGTCGAATCGGTCACCATTTTGTAAGTCGACTATAAGTTGTATCTTGGTTATAATTCGATTGCGTATTAAAACCGTGTATATCACGAATTGATGTTTTATATTGGCTCCACCTCTTGCGCTTTTTTGGTTGCAATTTAGTCGTTAGTAAGACGATTGGTTCAAATGGCATAACTTTCGATATAGTTGCAAACAAATTACAGGAACTTATTAATGTCCAAGTGTGTTGCTTGGGTCGCGTAGTATCCGCACAACTACTACATCAATTATTCTGCAACATCTGCAATCGCTCCTCAGCGGCAAGTCTTACCATCAACGTCAACAAGACCAAGTCGTTGGATGTAAACACGGTCAACACCTCCAGCTTTACGGCAGCTGGGAAATCAGCAGTGGAGAATGTTGAAAGCAAGATAAGTAAAAAGAAGGTAATCCAATATGTCAGATTGCACCATCCGCCATATTGGAAAACCTAACGACAGCTGGCAAGTTTGTGTTTAATTTTTTTCACTAGTGAGATGACAAACAAAAACTTTCAGCCCTAGCAACGTAGCAACCCCACAGAAACCATTCACGCTTAACTTTCTCAGCACAAAAATCGGACTAACTCCATGACACTCATCGAGTGTTTCCTACTTACACGGATTGCAAATTAGCTCGTACACCCACTTAAGCAAATATTTTCGGCAAAGCAATCTCTTTTGGTCAAGAAATCACCATTGTATTCATAATTAACAAAAATGCGGGGGCACGAGCAAATTTTAAACCTGGGGGAATATTACTCATTTTATGAGTGCCATTGAAATATGTCAACATTGGTTATCCGTGTTGAGAATGTTGTTGCCGATGCGGCGTAGCAACGCTTCTGTAGCGTTCTGCAGCATAAACAAACTGGCCGGCTATCACCTCCATCCCCCCGCAGTGTGCCGCACTCCCCGCATCCACTTACTGCTTATACGCTAACACCTTCCTTATAAACATCTTGGTTGAAAGCTTCCAATATCTTGGTAGCCAAATGGCGGCACCAAGATCGACATAGGCGCACGGATCAAGAAGGCGGGGCTGCTTTTGCGAGTTTAAGAAATGTATGGAAAAACAACCAGATTAATCGACGCACCAAAATCCGAATTTTTAGCTCGAACGTGAAATCTGTGCTGCTATACGCCAGTGAAACCTGGTGTGTATCAGTGGAGAACACTCAACGGCTACAGGTCTTCATCAATAGATGCCTGCGGTATAATTTGTCAAGAATCATCTGCAAGATAAACATTTCGATCCGTTGTTAGTAGACCCTCATAAAAATCATCCTGGTGTTTCCCGACGAAGGACTTTCAAAGAGGTCTCAGTCTGTTGAAGAAGACATGTGAGAGTATCTGGTACGCCTACTTGAAAAGGGTACATGAGGTTACTGGATCAGCTGATTCGTCCTTCCATATCGTTATAAAAAATGATTGATTGATTAATGAAGCTGCTCGCTTCTGCGTTTAAGACGTTCAACAGGGATCTCTTGGTTCAAAGTTATCTTTCTGTCAGTTACGAAAGCGTCATCTTGACCTCATCTAGATGGACTATTCCGGATGCACCTTTATTAATGATGATATCGCCGAAGTGTTCCTTCCACCTGGCTACCACCAACAACTCGCCAAGGGTTCAAAGCATTGGCCTTGTTAGCACCAAATCTACATCATTGCAGGAGATAAAGACAGTCACCCGTAGCATGAAATCGAAAATAGCCCCGGGGGTCGATCGTATATCGGCCGAGATGCTCAAACCCCGTAGTATCCGCACAACTGTTGCATCAATTATTCTGCGACATATGGGAAGCGGCGACATTTCCGGTCGACTGGTTGCAAGGCGTCTTAGTGAAAGTACTTAAAAATGGTGATCTGACTGTATAAGATAATTGGCGGGGCATCATGTTAGTGTGTATCGTCCAATCTCGGTCCTCTGCAAAGTGATTCTTAACCGGATATAGGAAAAGATTGACGCAACTTTCCAACGGCAGTAATCAGTATTACGCGCCGGATGATCCAACCGTCTCATCAACGAAAATATGTAGGGAGCCCTCAGGTGCAAGAGTGTCTCTGAGAAAATCATCGGCCTCATTGAAGCACAGTACGAGGCATTTTCGTGCAGAGTGATGCACAACGGCGCTTTGATATACGGAGACGGCTCGATAATCTTCGAAAGAGTGTAATCAATATTGTACCTTTTAATTCCGTCCTCTTTTGCTTATCATTTGACAGATGCGCGTATTTTGACTACCACTTGTAATCTTCCTCAGTATAAGTTATCCACTGTGTGGAAGATTACAGAAGGTCCACTTTGTGCTCGGAAGACCAGTATCTTTGTTTAGCTTAGCTCAAACTACCCGGGGTTCCAGAGGCGTTCCAGAGGTGTTTCAGGGGGTTTCAGAAGACTAACTAAGGTTTCAAAGGCGTTCCTGGAGTGTTCCATGAGGTATCTGGTACTTCAGGGGGTTTCAAAGGTTTTCCAAGGGATTTCAGAGTCGTTCCATGGAGCTCGAACGATACCAAAGGCGCTCCTTGTGTGTTCCAGGTGGTTTCAGGAGCGTTCCGAAGGTGCTCCAAGGGATTTTAGGGGCGTTCCAGGGCTGTTCTAGGTAGTTGAGAGGGTTTAGAGGATGTCCCAGGGGGGCTCAAAGGTTTTTGGAGGCATATTATGGAGACTCAAGGGGTCCCAGTTCCAGGGGTGTTTCAATGTATTCCAGAGCATTTCAGAGGTTTCAACTTTTTTTTGTGCGCTGTATGGGGCTCTATGGGGTGTCAGGAAGTGCCAGAAGCGTTCCAGGGGTAATCCAGGAGGTCTCATGTGGGCTTTATTGGTGTTCCAGGGGCGTTTTTTAACAAAAAAAATCCTGGAGGATTTTCTGAAAGTTATATCTGATGGTTACTCTGGACTATGATTGAAGAAATCTTTGGAAGAATATCTCCTGGAGAATAAACTCTGTAAAGAATCAAAAATTTGTATGGGAATGTTTTTGAAAAAAAAATAAATGTATTCTCGATAGTATTCATAGAAGAAATCCTGTAAGTTTTTTTTTTCAGAACATGCATGGAGGAATACCCCGCAAAATTCCCGAGACATGGACACCCATATTACGTATGAACTCCTGCATGAATATGTGGATTTTTCGTGAGTTTTCTGTAGGAATGTCCAATCTCTGAAAAAATCCTAGGAAAATCACTGTAGAATTTCGCAATAGAATACCTCTATGAATCCCTAAAGAAACTCCACTTGAAGAAACCGCTGAAGGAATTTCTTATACTTTCATTAATGGAAGAATTTCTGAAGAAATCCCCGAAGAAATTTTAAGAAGGTATCCCTGATGTATTCTGTAGAGAAACCATAGAAAAGTTTCGGACTCCCTTGGTGTGCATTTCTGGAGGAACTGAAATTTTATAAAAAAAAACCCTAATTAATTCACCTAGCGGTGATGGCGCCTTCCTCGTGCCTTCGAAAACACATTTCAACAAAACTCAAGTGACATGTAGATAAATATCGCACTTTCATACGTTAAACAAAAATCCATAACATGGCACCAGAAATCATATCGTTTATGTAGCTTTGATGTTTGCGCCTATATGTCTTAAGGACATATATGAGCGAATCCAAAGATGGCCGTCACAATGGCTGACTTGCAAATACCGAAAGCACGGATCTCGTCATCTAAACAACAAACAAAGCTGAAAAAGCAATGAGTAGCCTTGCTCACTCGTGATAAACATTGACTAGCATTTTCGTTTTCGGGCGTTTTGTGGATGACGACATCGGTGCTCTCAAAAATGCGAGTCAAAAATGCACCTGGACGCTCTCCCATTTCACCATAACAAAAAGCCGCTATCTTGAACTTTGAGCCGCAATTTTGGATTTAAGTCCGCCATCTTGACTATTCTGGTCTTTATTTTTAGACTCCACATTTCTCCACATACCAGATATACCCATATTGCATGGTTTTAGAGCCCAGAACTCCATTAAAAAGCCACCATCTGTTCACCAAATTTTGGAGTCCACAATTCGTCCCTATATCAAATAAACCCATATGACACGGATTTAGAGCTTAAAACGCCATTAAACAGCCACCATCTTGAATTCTGAGCCGTCATCTTAGTGTTTTGGCCACCATTTTGCATATTGCGGTCACCATTTTTGACTCCAGACATCTTCCCTATACCAAATATATCCATATTACATGCAATTAGGGTCTAAAACTGCTTTAAACAGCCACCGTCTTGAATTTAGAGCCGCCATTTTGGATTTTAGATCGCCCTCTTGAAATTGTGGTCGCCATTTTTGGACTCCGGATATCTTCCTTATACCAAATATACCCATTTTTCATAGTTTTAGGGCCTAAAACTCCATTAAACAGCTTCAATCTTGATTTGAAGCCGCCATTTTGAATTTTAGACCGCTATCTTGGATATTCAGGTTGCCATTTTTAGACTCCGGACATTTTCCTCATACAAAATATACCCTTCTTGCATGGTTTTAGGGCCTAAAACTCCATTATACAGCCGCCATCTTGAATGTAGAGCCGCCATTTTGTATTTTAGACCGCTATCTTGGATATTCAGGTTGCAATTTTTGGACTCCGGACACCTTCCTCATACAAATTATAACCATATTGCATGGTTTTAAAGTCAAAAACTCCACTTTACAACCACCATCTTGAATTTGGAGCCGCCATTTTGAATATTCAGGTCATCATTTTTGGACTCCGGACTTCTTGCCCATACAAAATATACTCTTATTGCATGGTTTTAGAGCCAAAAACTCCACTAAACAACCGCAATCTTGAATTTGGAGCCGCCATCTTGGATTTTAGACCGCCATAACAAATGTACCCATATTGCATGGTTTAAGGGTCTAAAACTCCTTTATACAGCCTCCATCTTGAATTTTAAGCCGCCATCTTGAATTTTAGAACGCCATCTTGAATGTTCAGGTCGCCATTTTTGGACACCGGACATCTACCCCATACAAAATATACGCTTATTGCATGGTTTAGGGCGTAAAACTCCGTTATACAGCCGCCATATTTAATTTGGAGCCGCCATCTTGAATTTTAGACCACTATCTTGGATACTCAGATCGCTTTTTATGAACTCCAGACATCTTTCCTATTCAAAATATACCCATGTTACATGGTTTTAGTGCCTAAAACTCCATTAAACAGCCATCATATTGAATTGGAGGCGCCATCTTGGATTTTAGACCGCCATCTTGGATATTATGGTCGTCATTATTGGACTCCAAACATCTTCTTCATACAAAATATACCCATATTGCATGGTTTAGGGCTTAAAACTCCATTATACATCAGCACTCTTGAATTTGGAGCCGCCATTTTGGATTTTAGACCGCCATTTTGAATTTTGGACCGACATCGTAGAAATTTCGGTCTCCTGTTAATATCCGCACAAAATTTGTCAACCATGCTGAAGGTTACAAAAATCGCCGCAGTTTGATGTGTCGCATGATGGGGCTTGGTCGGGGAATTGGTTCAGTTTTATATGTGGCCAGTTCTACCGGTGCTGGTTCGGATCTCTCAAATGGCCATAACTCCGGAACGCCTTGACCGATCCGGACCATTTTCAATAGGAAACAATGCGGTAAAATTCCGGTTCGATTCGAGCTATAATCCGAAAATTGGAAGTGCCTTAAAAGTGAGTGACCTTTTTGTACACAGACATACATACACACATACACACATAAAGACATCATCTCAATTCCTCGAACTGAGTTGATTGGTACATGTGACTTGACCCTCCAAGCTTTCTATCGAAAATTCGTTTTTTGAGTGAATATATAGCCTTTCAGTACACTTTGGTGTACGAGAAAGGCAAAAAAACATCTTTGCAAGATTTTATTATGAAATCCTTTGAGGCCTGTCTAAAGGAATTTGTGGAAGATTTTCAGAAAGACCCCTATAACCTTTTTTCCAAATAAACTATGGGTTAGTTTTGGATGGAATAAAATCCAGCTTTTCTTAAAGAATCCTAGAAGAGATTGCTGAATTAATATATAGTTACATTTCCGAATGAACCTTAGGGAGAATTTTTTATGGAATCCTTGAATGATTTTCTGAAGATTTCCCTGAAAGAATCTCTGAAAGGATTTCTGAAAAATAAAACTTATGAGAAAAAGATTTTCTGAACAAACTTCTGATAGAATTCCTTGTTTCTGATTTTCCGAAGGAATGTCCGAATGATTTTTCAATGCAGAAAATTTCCGTAGGAATCCTCGGAAGAATTTCTGAAAAAACAGTTTTCTATGGAATTTCTTGGCAAATCTCATTAAAAATTTCTTAAGGAAGATCTTCTGATGGAGAAATCGTTGAAGGAATCCTTGTATTAATTTCTGAAGCCGCTCTGGAGCAATTTCTGAATGAACCCATCAATCCTATTTTTATACAATCGATTGATTTTCATAGCATAAATTTTTGGAAGGCTTTCTGTAGGAATTAATGGATCAATCTTGAAAAGACAGCAATATATGGAAGACCATCAAAAACGATTCTTGAAGAAATTTCTGAAGTTTTCGTGAAAGAAAGATACTATGAAGGAATTCTTGGAGAAAATTTCCAAGACATTTCTTGACAAATTCCCCATAATAGTTTTTAAAACAAACCATGAGAGATATCTCTTCAGATTTCAGAATAATTGCCGGCAAAATGTTCCAAATGAGTCTATGAAAAATTTCCTGAAGGTTTTTTTAGTTTAATTGCGGGATTACTTTCTGTAAGAATCCCTGGTGGAAGTTCTCTGGGAATCCCTATTCAAATGGATTTCTTACAGTAATTTTTCCAGATATTTAAAATGCTTGGAATGCATTCCCAGAGAAAATTCTGAAAAAAAACCGGAAGCTTTAGTTATGAAAATTCTTAAGAAACCCTTGTAAGACATTTCTGGAGCAACATTTAAAAAGGGCTCAAGAGGTCTTGTGCCTTTTTTCGAAATCGCTCCGTAAAAAATACTGGAATAATTCATAAAGGAATCCATAAAAGAAGTTCTATTGAAATTTTCCAGAAGATTAACTCAAAGAGAAAATTGTAAAGGTATTTCTGAAGAAACTTCCAATGAACTTTAGATTTCTGATTTTCTGAAAGAATCCGTTAATGATATTCCGGTTAAATCTTCAAAAAAATCTCAAAAAAAAAAACATATGAAACATTTTTTGCAAATCCTTGCCAGGAATTTCTTAAGCACTCCAAGGGAAAATTAACGAATTCCTGTTAGGCATTTTGAAAGAATTCCTGAAGGAAATCGAAAAGAATGCCTGAAATACTTTCTTTTAGTACCCTTGGAGAAGTTTTTGAGAGAATCCTTAGTCAAATCTCTGTATTTATTAATTCGAATTTGAGTAATTCTCACTTAATGCAAACGTGTGATTAAAATGTTATTACATGTGCGCCACGATATTGTACCAATTTTTTTACACAATTATAAATATTGTCCGAAAACTGCACAATTCTTAAGATTAATTTTAAGAAACAGCTGGCATAATCTAAACTGTTAGCATGACAATCAGAATTTGATTTTCAGTTAACCAAATAGTGCATTTATAGTGATTCCAGGAGCGTTCTAGATATGTTCCATGGGTATTCCATAGGGCTTCTTGAATGTTTAAGGGATTCCAAGAGCGTTCCAGGGGTGTTCCAGAGAGTTCAGGAGCGCTCCAGGGGCATTCAAGCGGTTCCAGGGGCATTCCATAGGTGATCTAAGCTAAGGGGATCCCAGGGGTGTTCCAAGGGTTTCCAGGAGTGTTCCAGGGACTTTCAAGGGGTTTCTTCAGCGTTCTAGGGGTGTTCCAGGGGTCTCTGGTTGTCTCAGAGTCGTTGCATGGGGTTTCATGGGGTTTTCCAAAGGGTTTAAGTGGTGTTTAATGAGCGTTCCACGGTTTTCAAGGAGCTTCCTGGGCCGCTCTTGAGGCCTCAAAGGGTTTCAGAGTCGATTCAGAGAGTTTCGAGATGTTGCAGGGGCGTTCCATGATATTCCAGAGGCGTTCTGAAGAACTGTAGGACAAGGGATGTATCCTAGCTATCACCGGGAACCCTGAAATAGCTTCAAATCCTTCTGAAAAGCCTCTGAAACTTCCTTGGATTCCAGAATACAGTGGATGCTTCTCATCAACAAAAGTGACTTTTCTTGCAATTACAAGGGCACATTTTTTTATAAGTAGGTGACTCTCATACATTAGAGTAGGAAGAAAAATTAGCTTGAAGTTACCTCGCTGATACCACTAATTCAACCGCACTCCAAAGCAACTACTGTACGTGGTTTCCTGCACCGGATTTCCAATTGCAAAAAGATAAAAAAAAGCGTTTAATCTTTTTTGCACACATTCCTCACCTTCTCCGTCTCAGCAGCAGCCGATAAAAAATATTGCAAACAAACAAATAAACAAACATCTTCCCAGATGTGCACACCACACTGTGTCGCTCCCTTCCCAAAAGACGATCGATGGCGGTTACCAACGCAAAGGACGCAATTGGTGGAAGAGGAACACTATGGGCGGTATGTTATGTTTGTGGCGCTTTGTTTTCGCGAACAGACACGGTCGATGATTTGTTTGAAAGATCACGCCAAGATAATATCACCGTCCGTTTTTCACAGTTGTGCTTCTTTGGTGGAAGCCGACTGAACCAAAACAGGGAAACCGATGCGATGGAAAGAACCGCAAAGCTGATTAATGCACTGTGTAGTATAAGCACGTAGACAAACAAATGAATCTCTCGTCGATCACGTGGCACGCGCCCGCGTGTAGTTCATGTGGACTACTGTGGAATCGTTACTTAAAATTTTCATGGAAGTTGTTCTGAATCTCTTTTGCTGTGTTCATTGCAGCTTATTCTGCATTTGAAACCGTAAAACGCGTTATTCCAGTTCAGGATATTTCTGTGGATAAACGCTGGATGTATCTTGACGACTTTCACGATGTTTTCTATCGTCATGCTGTAGAATTGCTTCTAACGAGTAGAAATCCTTTTTCCATTTAGGTGTAAGAAAACCACGATTCGGTACAACACCATCCACGCAGCCCAGAAAGCGATATGATATGTTTGTGAAACGTGACTCGAAGCAAATGTTTTCAATTTGCTGGGATTTTCGTTCGATTGGATGCGTTATTGGATTTTTAATGTTTTCAGTGCTTTGTATGTAAAATTGGCTGAGTTATAGTGAGGAAGTGTTAAAATCTGAATCGCTGTTCTAGTGGTCCAACTATCTTAGTAATAATTTTTCAATGGATTATTGAGTTGGAATATATGAGGAGACCTAATGAACACCTTCTCCGGTGTTTCTCAAATATTTGTCAAATGATTGTCATGAAGCAAGTAGTTTATTCCAAAATTTAAACTTCAAAGAACCCCTGTTTTGAAAGCGTTTGTCGACGATTAAAATACACATACTATTGGAGTGTAACTCGGATTAGTAAAATCCATATTTGGTGACAAATTTATCTTCACTGATGCATAACTTCCTGTTTCACATCGCTGATGAAAATATTATTTCCCTTCTTGTTGAAATCTGCTGATGTGTTCATCTCTCAATCCAGCACAAAGGCCTCTGTACAATGCATAACATCTATAACTAGATAGAACTGTAGACTACCATGCCATCCTAGCAGTACGCCACAATGTCTTCATTTGAACGGGCTCCATGTCTGTCAGTCAGCTGTGATGCGAAAATGTGTGAAATTTATTCAGCAAATCATCCATTTTTGGACCAGCACCAGCTGCCAAACCTTTGCCGGCGACTGCCGAAGATGGCGACAAATTTTCATACCGCCAACAGCTGGGTTGGAAGGTACACTGTCAGTCTCTCTGGATGTAGGTATATGGGATGTGTCTAAGCGTGTCGTCGTCGTAGGGAAGTAAAATTCAAAACATTCAGCCCTTTTGGCCTTTGTCGGCATTGTGGATGTCACTCAGTCTGGGGAACGTGGCAAGGAGAACTTTATGAATATAGGATATAACAAGGCCGTAGTCACACTTTTCTTCTGTTCGGAACCAGACAGGTTGTAGGTTTAATCTTTCGAGCAGGGATGCCAGATTTTTAGTATAATAAAGTTTTTAAAACTTATTCTTAACTTATTCTAGAATCAGCGCTTAATATAGCCTTAGTCTATGAAGAACAGTCCATAGATGATAAAGATCGAGTTTAGCCTCGACATTGTCGTCCCGTGCATCAGTTCACCATGAGTATCCTTTGATATTTGTTTTTAAGGAATGAGAAAATCTGCTGATCAGATACTCAAGAGGTGGTTTATTAAGTTATGAGGGATTCGATGACTTCGATGTTTAGGGATGACTTCGAGAAGTACTTTTTATTGGTTAGCGTTCCACCAGCTACCACCTTAAGTTGAAGTTCAAGTACAATTTGGAATACCGTGGTAGTAAATAACGGAATACCACTTGTCCGCCCCCGTACACATCCTTTCAATAATGTTGTACGAAGTGATATCTCTACCGCATACCTCCTGCATACTCGACCTATGCTTCACAAATCGGGGGCATTCAAAGCGGTTTCGTCGCATTCTGCGTATTCCGGACATGCGAATGAGCCTGTGTTTCCGAATCTGTGCAGATACCACCTAAAGCACCCATGGTTTGACAGAAGTTTTGTCAAGTCAAAGTTTACTCCGCCATGGGGCCTGCTCGTCCATTTAGACACGCTCGGTATGAGCCTGTGTGTCCAACTAAACCTTGCTTGAGGAATTCCATTCCCTCTGCCACTTCAACATAGACGATGTTCTGGCGATCCGCGTTCTATAGTCCAACGCCCAGGATTGACCCCTGAGATACAATCGACAGAACGATCCGTTCCAACATCTTCCCGGCAGGTAGGTCTGTATGCCGACGAGTTGCCAGGTGGCTTTCAGGGTTTGGGCAGTAGAACCAATCTTTGCCTTTTCTTCCGGAGAGGAGGTACATTTGTATAGCTAGCCGCTTGATGGCTACTGTCGGGATACCGTCCGGACCTTGTTTATCCGAAGCCTTGTCTTATCTGAGCGACTTCTCTAGTGCGATAAGTTCGTCGTTCATCACCAGAGCAACCTCGCTTTGGTCGGGTTGGCCGAAGGGATCGGAGGCCCATGGTTTTGTGTCGTGGAGCGGGAACAACGTTTCCACGATCTTCAGGGGGCGCTAACACGCCCTTCGTTTTGGCTATGACTACTCTGTAGGCATCACCCAAAGGGGTTTGCTCAGTGTCAGTTTAACCACCCTGTAGGCCTCACTTCGCTCCATTCTACCCTCATCCGTGCAAGCTATTTGTATCCTCCTTCGAGCTCTGAGGCAGGATGCGCGGAATTCTGCGATTTTTGAACACTACCCTACTGGTTTGCGTCCATAGAGGCTTGCAGCGAAAACATAACCTCATCGAATTCTCATACGATTTGTAAACATTGCCCTCAATTTTTTTTTGAGGGCAAGGGCGGCTTTATGGACCGACGCCGAAGGAAAGAAAGAGAAGGAGATAATGATGACGTCAGTGTGAAAGCGCTCATTTCTGGGTAGGGATCGTTTTGGCATTACGGCGTTGCAAGCAAGGCTCAGGGTTCTGACTAGATCGTCGCTAGACAACTCGACAGTGTCACCCTCCATGAGAAATCGCTCCACAAATGAAGGCTTTTCAAAGCGCGAGGTTAGCCATCCCCGATGGCTGCCAATGATCCTCGGCTGCGGCCGAGCTAGGGTTTAAACCCGGACTCCAGAAGGGCACGTGAATGATGGACTTTGCACCATTCCTGCTATAGTGTTTTTTTTTTGTCGCCTACGTTTGCGACATCCACGTACAGTCTAGCCTTAGCTTCGATTAGACCCAATCCTCTCGCGCTAGCCAAGTGGCTACCCAACTTAATCGCCCAGGCCTTGAAGTCTCCATCAATGACCACGGGACTCAAGCCCAATAGTGCGCTTGATAGCAAATCTAGCATAGACGAGAAATGGTCTATCGACCACCTGGGAGGGGCAAAACAACTGCAGTAGTACACCCCGTTGATCTTCTGAACCGGAAAACGACCTTTTGTACAGATCGCCACTAGTTTGACCTTATCCGATACTCAGTTCCCGTTATCGGGAGGGATGTGGTATGGGACCAATAGTATGTAGGGCTATGTCTTGACTCTGAGACTGACTGCCACTGCAACTGTGTGCGACTTCACAGTGGTTCTGGTTTAGCTGTGACACCTGCATTATCGTCGGTTGGTTTGACCTCCTCGCGTGCCTGGACATTTATTCCCACCCGTCGTGTGACCCTTATTTGCAGTACAAATCAGACATTTTGGTGCCGAGTTGCACTCCCTGGCGATGAGGCCTTCCACTCCGTACTTCCTGTAGAGTTTGCTCCTGTCAGGGCTTTTACACGCCCACGACTTGTGCCTTTGCTCGAAGCACTTGAAACACGCTTCTGGCGGCGCGTAGATGCTGAGCGGGCACACTGACCAGCCTACTTTGATCTTGCCAACTGCAGTCGTCTTTTTAGCTTCTCTTACGGAAAGCTTGATCGTGGCGTGCCTACCATGGCTATTTGCGTGTCGCGGCTTCTTTGGCCGCGTCTCCTCGGCAGGTTTCGACCATGCAGCTCAAGCTGTAGGGCGGTTTGACCTCTCCGGCGAGCTACATGGTTTCGTGCTGCATCGTCACTTTGCCGTTTGGGTAGACCGGGTTGCTCGCATCAGCCGCACTCCGCTCTTCGACTAGAAAATCACTACTTCTTGGCCAGAACAAACGATTTGCGGAACTTCAGCAGGCCCTGCTTCAGGTCCTTGCTGATGCTAGTCCGCTCGCTCGTGTAGCCGATCAGCTCGTCCAGCTGTTCGACAACTACCAACTGTGGGGTGTGAATAATGATTAGTGATATTCCCCTTGCGTGTCCTTCCCCTAGTAAGCATCGGTGACAGCAATCATCATGACCTGAGACGAGACTCGCGAAGAGGAAAAAAAGCAACGTCAAGTGCAGCCCAACTGAGCTGTCAGTTGTAGCCCGTTCGATTACGTTACCTAAAACGAGTAAAGTATTGCTATCCGAGATAAATTCTGAAGCCAAAATTCACTCCGAGCAGCATTTTCTTCTCCTGTACTGTCAAAAATAAATTGAAAACAAAATATTCTAATGATTACTTTGCTTGGCGATTGTTGGCGATGCAAAATTTCACCTCAACATCATTTTGTGCGTGAATGGGATTCAGTCACACTGCATGTGAGGTGATGCGGTCACGTACGTGTTTGAACCACCAGCCCAAAACATAATGTCAACACAGATAGGAAGAAGAAAAAATAACAAAGTGGAGAAAAAGAAGACCGTCTTCGCGAGTCTCGTCTCAGATCATGACGAGACAATGAGTGTGTTGCTCCCTCATTGAGGAGTGGAGCTTTGGCGGAGCCAGTCGACTGTATTGCGAGGTCCCGTATCATGCCAAGTGATTCTACTGCAGTTTGCTAAGAATGTCGGCAACGGATTGTTATAGTGAGTTGCGTAATATTCACACCAACATCTTTGGTAGACCATTCCTGATGCGGTTCAGTCATCTGCGCGTCTCCCGTTAAACCTCCTGTCGCCTGCTCGCTGGTTGGTACACCAGCTCCTCGTAGTGGTGATCTCGCCAGTCCTCCTCGCGCGAACGGGTTCAACTCCCCTCTGCCTCTCCACTCTCGATTACATTGCATTGTTGTTGTTCATGGATTTAGTAGTCGTCATGTCTGTTGGTCCCCCTTGGAGTGAGGAATAGCTCACTGCAAATGAAGTAGTCGCCAAAGATCCTGGTGGTTATCCATGAAAGCAGGGAGACCACCCGAGGATTGGCGCAGGCCCTATGGAGGCCGAGCTCAGATCAGGGGGCACAGATCAGATGGGATGCAAGATGCAGATGGGATGCAAGATAGCGCCGATATTAGCCCACCCGCCGTTTCAAGTCAGTGTCACCCGACCTTACTAAGAGGATAGAATGCCGTCGCTACCAACTGATTTGTGCGTAGTTACCTAAGCGTGCACCGTTTCAGTTACCAATTACAAGGCAAGACTAGTATGCCGTAATCAGGAACTTGCGTCGTTTCTGATGTGCCCGAGACACTCCTAGCTGTGCTGTGACACTTTGAAAGCGGTGCCAAATCGCTTGTGCAAAGTTGCTTCCGGATGTGTGGAATTTTTGAACAGCAGAGCCCACTGCTGGGCCCCCGCCACTTCTAGGCTAACTCAACTTGAGCAATACGTATGCCCCGAAGCTCAGTCACCTCCGGGTGCCAAAGGTGATGAGTCCACACTGACTTTGCTTAGGACACACTGACACTTTGGTTCGCCTAGGAAAGAATCCTCCATGCTAGACTCCCACCTAAAAGTCACTTGAAGTATAGCGATAAGTGAATCAAAATTGCAACAATAATGACAATATCGCAACCTGTATTTGTTGCGACAAAACAACCCATGCGACATAAGTTTGTCCCAATTGAAAATAATGGAATTATCATCGTACACCACGAGTTAAAAGATTTTTAAGCCTTGCATTGCAATTTTCGAACGATAACTTTGAGTCGGTAAACACTGCAACTCTGGTGAAGCTCTATCATCCAACAGTTTCAACTTTGGGTTAGTAATAATTGATTATTCACGAGTTGAAAAGTACGCAACAAATTCAGCTTTCGTTTTGTCTGCATCAAAAAAAAATCGAGATCATGTCATTGGTGATTTGTTGTTGCATGAAGAAGAAGAAGAAGAAGAATGATGGTGTTTTGAAAAAATCCTATCCCTATAACACAGGGGAAGATTTTAAAATGCCTCTATAAAATCTAAAACAAAATCTAATTAAAAAACGGTTTGATGTACGGTGTTAGACTTTGGACGGACTACATATTGAACGTATAAATTTAAATTTACCATTTTTCTTGATAAGGTACTTAATTTCAATTCAATTCTTCAATACTTAATTTAATTCAAAACACCATCTTTCTTCTTCTTCTTCTTCATGCAACATCAAATCACCAATTATCTGTCACCAGTAGGGATACAGAGTAATCGTCGCACCTTCTTTGTTGCTTGTTTTGTGCCTCTTTTGTCGGACAATTCTCTTCACTGGTAGCGATACGTAATTTCATACTTGGCCACTTGCCATTAAGCACCCTACACACTACTCAAACGGTTTGACCAACATTGACTCCGCCCCCAGATTGGTGGTTGAGTTGGTGCTGTGTTTAACCGTGTGTGATGCTGCTTGACGAACCGATTTGGCAGTTCGTCAAACCGATTTGACGGTTGACGGTTTGGTCGGCAAAAATCAAACCAGTTTGATTTTACTCAAACCAACGGTGGGCGGAGCCAATGTTTGACGAACCAATCGTACCGTGTGTAGTGTTGTTGCACAAACACAGTGCGATTTCAAAGGGGGATGATGTTGGTGCAACCAAAGTGACATGTTGGTGCAACACGATTTGGCAGTTCACGAAAGAGGGCACGACTACCAGAACTGGCATTATTAGGGCTGCATTCGTTGGTGATCAGACGCTCAGAACGCACTTCATCAATCTACCTGTAGTCATAATAACAGCAGTGCTTAGGCTGCTCTTCCAGCTAAGTACGCAATTTGAAACTAACGGTCATTGTTATCGATAGACTTGCGGAAAGGCTTTAGGACATAAGGTGGAGGGACAAATGGTCGAAGGAAAAAAGGTCGAATGGACAAAAGGTCGAATGGGACAAAAGGTCGAAAGGAAAAAAGGTCGAATGGACAAAAGGTCGAATGGGACAAAAGGTCGAATGGGCAAAAGGTCGAATGGACAAAAGGTCGAGTGGGACAAAAGATCGAATGGGGCAGAATGTCGAATGGACAAAAGGTCAAATGATCAATAGTTTTAGTAGACCAAGTTACCAGCTGGTGTGCCTCACTTATAAGGCAAACCTATTTGATAAGTTTCTGTTGTCGCTCATTGAGAGAAACATTATAGTGCTGTTATAGAAATCATATGCATTTCAGCCACTAACAATTCTATAGGAAATTTTTCCTTCTTTCGTTTCTAGGCTATTCTTTCGAGTTGTGTTAATGCAGTATGTAATGACAATTTAGTTGGATTTTCAATCAGTAATTATTCCTTCTTAAACTATCAGGCTGATCTTTAAACTTTCGTTATACTGAAATAATTATTATTATTCAATAAGACATTTTGCCATCTTATATTCAATAGCTGTTCTTTCTAACTACACTGCAGAAATATTCGTTGACATGTGTGCTTAGTGATGATCCTCTCTTGGAGTGATAGGTAGTTCCTACGAATTATACTGTACAAGTAAATAATGTCGCGCCGGGGCCCGTGGCTTAGTGGCTACACGTTTGCTTAATAAGCAGATGGTCATGGGTTCGATCCCAGCCCCGGCACTTTCGTCAGTTGTTCTTTCCCCCTGAGAGCAGCTGACACTGACCCTTTTCTGAGCCAATGGCTCAAATAGACCCGGATACTTGGACATCGGCGAACGGCAACTCATAATGGAACCCCAATCGGACTGGAAACAGGAACAACCAACAGCCACACATCAGCTTCCTCGTGCTCATCATTCTACCATGATAGGGTAGAAAGTGAAAGCAGCGCAACAGCAACCAGTAGAACCCGTAGTAGAATTAGAATAGAATACATTTAGGCGCTGTACAAATTGTAAGTACAGCTTCCAATTGGAATCGCTCATGCAGTGCCCTAGTGGACAAGAGATCTGTAAATTAGGATAAGTGTTTGAAGAATAAAAAGTAAATAATGTTGGTTTCTTTGCTCATATAAAACCCACAGATTTGTCCTTCTCTAATTCGTAGACTGTTTGGCTCCATTAAATCGCTGGATGATTGGAGTTTCAAATGACATTATTTCAATCTATGATTTATCCTACTTCTACCCATAGGCTGTTCTTTCAAGGAATATTGTTTTCCACATTTAGTTTTGATGAACAACATTACTTTCTATAATATGTAGGCATCGCTTTCGAACCATAATGCGGTAATAAATTGCTGCGTATGAGCTATTGTATTAGTTTTAGTAGACACTTTCCTATCTTTCAATAATGATCTTTTGAAGTTATTTAATAATGTTGGTATCACTGGTTCTAGTTTTTTTTTCGAATTTAATTGTCGTTTTTCTGTCAAATTCTGATCACTTTTTCATGTCTTCCTAATTGTCTTTAGTCTATTTAACCTTTTGCCATATTCGACTTGTCCATTCGACCTTTTGTCAATTCGTATTCCATTCCATTCATAGATTCTTGCGGAAATCCTTGCTTAAATCATTGTAAAACTATGCTCGGAAACCTCTTTAAAACCTCTCAAGTGAAAGCATGAAGTAGGAATTTGAAAGGAGCAGGGTTGTGTTAGACACTTGATCCTTCCTGGTTGACGACTAAATGACATGATGCAGCCATGATTCGTCATATCCAAAATTTAAAAAAGATAACAGATTTTCCCAAATCTGGCATCCCTCCTCTTCCACGAGCCAGCCGGCACAGGAATGAACCAAAGAAGTGTGCAAATTTATTCCGGCACACTTCACGTTTATCACTCAGAGCTGATGATTTGTGCGCAGACATGCTTGCTTGCTAGCTTGCTAGGCCGCACCGCGCGCCGGCATTGTTCAACTTGCAAGAGACGCGCTGCTACAACGCGTTGGGGAGACTTACATTTGGAACTTCCGACAAACCCAGATGAACGATTTAGCTGAACGCCTTCTCAGTGCGGGAAGGGATGCGAACGTGCGATTTCACCAGCACTGGCTTAATTTTATTCCAGAGCGTGAATGCAAATGACGTCCTCACTTTTAAAGGGAGGCTGTTGACTGCTGTTGGGGGTTGACTGCTGGTGATGATGTGATGTGATGTGATGATGATGGCTGTGCCGCCGGTGAAAGGCCGGATGCTGCGTGATTTGCTAGCAAGGTGCCAAATCACGTTTTCCACCGCGGCGCTGCGAAGGCATAACATACCTAAGCCCGGAGAGGACGATGAGTAGTGGTAGTTGCCGGTGTCGTTAAGGTGGAAATGATGTTGTTGTTTATGTTGATTTCTTTCCGGTGCTTCGGATAGAATCTTTACTATGTCGTCTATCCCGAGCGGAGCAGGGTGAAGAAATGCGAACTTGATTTAGGATGACATACGGAGATGGATGATGGAGGCCGACATTGGTATTCATGCTAAGTACTCAACCTAGCTTTCAAGGGGTACAAAAAGTGGTAATTTTTTATCTTTTTTCGTTTGAGTTCCACGAACACTTTCCCAGTTTTATTAGAAAAGCTTTCGTTCACATACAAATGCTGGCTTTATTTAGATTATTCTAGCGTAAACTAATAGTCGAGTAAGCCATCTATATTCAATTTGGATCAGTTACAAATAGATCCAATAATATTATTAGTTTCTTATATCAAATTGACCTTCCACGGGCGTTCGGGGCCTTGCATCCACTTTTCGCAGGAGTTAGTGAAGATGTACTTTCCCGCGCAGAGTCGTTCGAGCGAAGTCGTAGTCTCCTGGCGGTGGTTTACGGTTACGGTCCCGGATGATGAAGCAAAAATAACGGAAACATTTCCTCTTGGTTTTCGTTGTCAGAGCTTGAAGCTAGACTGTGTATGTCTACTCAACAACATTGATAGTCGGTTATCGAAGCACACCGGTGCGGTGCACAGAGCGGAAGCCTGCCTGGTCCACATAGGTAAGCGGACTATATGTTTCCGTGGTAAAAGTTTTGCTAAATCAGTAAAACTGTTAGCTGCTGAGTGGTGTCTGCACCGTGTATTAGTGCCATACTCAACAGTAAAAGAGCAGTTTCTTCCGGAGCCATAAAGCCAGTTTACAAGGTTCATAAAAGGAATCTCTGAGTGTCTGTGAAGGAAACTACTCCATGTCTTCATTATCCCATTTGCAAGCCTGTAACAAGCGAAATTACGTGTCTCAAGCACTGCACTGCCTTGGATTCAGTTATTTTAGTCACATGATGCTCCGTAATGATCGCTCACGCGAAGTTCTACTCAGTCTACAGTAGATGGGTAGATTGCCTAATGCTTCGCGAGCAGAATCTCACATATATGGGCTTACATTTCACTCCGCGCCCAGAGTACGTAAGTCTATCACGATGGGAAACCAATTGCAATTAGGAAAAATATATCCATCCACTAGAAAGTGGAATAGAGATCAAAACAGCTAATAATAAATGAAATTGCATAACACCAGAATGGAGGACAAACAAATATTTTTTCAGCATCACATTTAAGATAAATAGTACGCAACAATACTCGGTTCGTGGCTGCCGCTCTCCATCCTTGCTTGAGAACAATGCTTGCTGGATCACGCTCCACCTGGTCCACCCATTGTGCTCTCTACACTCCATGCCTCCTTGTGCCAACCGCGAACACCAACTGTGCAGGGTTGTTGTCCAGCATTCTTGAAACACACCCTATCCTGCACACCACCGATGATCGTCCTTAGCACGTGTCGCTCGTAAACTACGAGTGCTTGTGCTTGCAGGTCCTCCTCGAGCATGGTCCATGTCTCGTGTCTGCACTTGGTGCGTGGGTGGATCTTTTTGGACCGCAGCTTCTTCTGGAGTCCATAGTAGGCATGGCTTCCACTGATGATGCGCCTTCGTATATCACGGCTGGAATTGTTGTCAGCCAGCCGTCAGTAAGAATCCGAGGTGGACGAATTTCTCCCACCACCGAATGAATTTCATAAGGTCGCTCTACGACGTAGAATCGTCTCACAGTTTGGCTATTAAGTTACACCGGAGCAAGTTGAAACGGGTGGGGCAAGATGAAACAGCGGGATAATATGATGTTATCCAATGATGGGAAACTGCTTGAAAACCATAACACATGGTTTTTGATTCAAGCAATCTTCTGCCGAAAGTAAAATTTTAAAATTACGTTGAAATCTATTTCAAACAGGGCTGTGACGAGGTAGTGTTTATCGATATTATCGATATCGTCTTGGCACAATATCGATATCAATTCGATGTCGGATTTTGATTATCGATATCGGATCCAATATCCGATATTTAATAGAAACACATATTTGGTATTCTTCCTTACTTTTTATCGTTTATTTCACATTGATGAAGATCGGCCAATCGATGTTATGCAAAAAAATAAGTCGATTGACCCTATCAGGATCAATGCTGCTACGAGATTCATTTAAAATTCGTCCTGTCTTTGAAAACAAACATTCGGATGGAACAGAAGTGGCTAAGCGCGGCAAAAGCTTCATGGCTGCTTTATATATAAATGGAAACATGTGTTTCTTGGCCTCCCAATACTGGAAAGCATCACTTGTCATTGGTTCCATGGCACATTTCAAGAACATCTCAATTTCCTTTCGAACCGTGCCTGATGATTTTGTCGTGATCCTTCTGTCGTTGTAACGCTGCACCATGCCTTCGTGGTAACTCCATACTCCACTTTCAGCTGGGATCTTCCTCGGTGGTTGTTCTTCGCCATAAAATTCTTCGTTGTCGGATCCGGTATCTGTAAAATGAAACATTGAAATCAGCTACAAGGATTAATGATAGTTGATGCTACGAACCTTCAGGTAAAACCATGTCAATTATGGTTTGTCATAATGATCTGTATATACTGGTACAGTTCAAGGAAACGCTCAATAATGTCAAACTCGGAATTCCATCTGGTAGGTACGAATTAAGTCATCCTCAAAGGAGATTTTCTTGTGCCATACAATTCTTTTAATTTTGTTAATAAGTTCTGGCAGAGATTTTGTAGTTTCAATTGACTTCTTAGCGACGAGATTGATTGCATGAGCTACACAACCAATGTGTTTGTCATCGGAGAATGTATCAGCGACAGACTTGATCATGTTTGCTGCGTGATCTGTGAAAATTTAACTGATTTGCTCTTCAGAAATTTCCCAATGCTTGAGAATCTCTTCGAAGCAAGAAGATATATACGCACTGCTATGGCGCTCGTTCAGAATATAAACCCCCAAATCAATTTCCTGCAGGTTCGTGCCAATTGCAGGATCCAAAATCTGACACGTCACCCCTAGGTAGCCTCTTGTGGTGTGGGAATCTGTCCAGATATCAGCAGTCATCGTTAAATCTTTTTGTTTAATTTTCCCTTTAACGCATTCGACCACTGTTGAGTATTTTTTTTTTCTTGAACCACTTAACCTAATTTACAGCTCTTTGTCCACTAGGGCACTACGTGAGCGATTCCTATTGGCAGCTGCACTTACACTTTGTACAGCGCCTAAATGTTTTATATTATATTCTTATTCGAACTGGTTTGCCTTTGTGCTGCTTTCACTTTTTCTACCCTGTCTTTGGTAGAATGAAGAGCACGATGATGTTGATGTGTGGCTGTTGTTCCTCCTCCAGTCCGATTGAGGGTCGTCCATTATGAGTTGCCGTTTAGCCGATATCTAAATTTCCGGGTCCGTTAGAGCATATGCTCAGAAGAGGGTCAGGTGTCATCCACTCTCGGGGGGAAGAGCAGCTGACGAAAAATTGCAAGTGCCGGGGCTGGGATCGAACCCATGACCATCCGCTTATGAAGCGAACGTGTAGCCACTGCGCCACGGGCCCTAGCACTGTTGAGTATTTGTCATCGACAATTTTTGTAAGAAGCTTCCGATTTGGCACTTTGTATTTGGGCGCCAGAACCTACAATAAATTAACGAATCCTTCATCTCGACTATTGAATAAGTTTGGTAGTCTTTTACGATCATGAACGCAATAGCTTCATTGATTTCACGTGCTTTCAGTTCATCGCCTTAAAAACGAAAATTGATTTAAATTTACCAAACGTTCCTTGTAACACAACTGTATGTGAATAGCCAATATATAATCTCACATATGAAAACGTTGAGAAACATTTAGAGTGTTTACACTTAGTAAAATTAAGTAGGGTAAAAGCTCCCTTAGTGGAGGTAGTACCAATAGTGGTGGTAGTGCCAATTTAGCACTATCTCGAACAAAAAGCTTGCAAATGACATTTTTAATAGATGCATCATAACTAATTAATAACATTAATTCAGTTTTGTGTTCAGGATTTGCGGAAAAACCTATTTTAAACAATTATTTTCCTTAATTTTTTGCTCCTTTGCACCTATAGTGGTGGTAGTGTTCCTATAGTGGCGGGTCCCATAAGAATTCAATGGGATGCGCCACTATAGGAACCAATGTTAAATTTTACCTCCATAATAGGAACCGTGTACCTATAGTTGGTGCAAGTGATTTATTAGCAAAAACTGAAATAAACAATGGTTTTTACATTTTTCCTAGCAAATTTAAGTGAAAAACTACCGATTAACGTTTTCAGACTTTTTATTTTGTGGTATTATCAATTTTATTCAATTATTTTTCTACAAGGAGCTACTAATAGCACCACTATTGGTACATTTACCCTACCTACTCACCCAAAGTTGAGACTCCTTGAACATTTGTTCGATCGAAGTTGGTTTATTCGTTGATGCATTGCTGGTACCGGCATTTGTTGAACTTGCATTCCGCTCCTGACACCCGGGAATGCATTGCGACTGCTGCTTCTCCTTCTGTGGGCGTTTCTGAAGATGTACATACCTTCAGGTTGAAGGTTTTGCCCTGAGACGAGACTCGCGAAGAGGAAAAAAAGCAACGTCAAGTGTAGCTCAACTGAGCTGTCAGTTGTAACCCGTTTGATTACGTTACCTAAAATGAGGAAAGTATTGCTATCCGAGATAAATTCTGAAGCCAAAATTCACTCCGAGCAGCATTTTCTTCTCCTGTAGTGTCAAAAATAAATTGATCACAAAATATTCCAATGATTAATTTGCTTGGCGATTGTTGGCGATGCAAAATTTCACCTCAACTTGATTTTGTGCGTGAATGGGATTCAGTCACACTACATGTGAGGTGATGCGGTCATGTACGTGTTTGAACCACCAGCCCAAAACATAATGTCAACACAGATAGGAAGAAGAAAAAAATAACATACTGGAGAAAAAGAAGACCGTCTTCGCGAGTCTCGTCTCAGGTTTTGCCACGCGGAACATCTACACCACAAATCTTGCACTTTGCACTCACGGTCGACGTTTTCTCAAAATAATTCCACACTTCCGACATAGCCAGCGATAAATTTCACGATATTACCGAAAATATAAAATAAAGCAGGTAACCGAGATTCGAATACAGTTTAAATGGTCGCGGAACTGTTTTCTGCCACTTCGCACAAAAGCACAACAGACTGAGAAGTTGCAGTTCTTGTCACACCAGGTCATACCAGCTGCTCTGATTGGAGGAAGATAAAACACTCGTAACGTTCACACTGAGGCAAAAAAACTTAAGAAGAGCATAAGGTCCCCTTAAGATTTGGTGACACTACGATTCTTGTTGAAAGCCATAAATTTCACTTATGATTGAGAGAGGAACAATTTTATGTCCGGTCACTTACCAAAATCATAAGTTTTGCTTAGGAATATTATTGGATCAAAACTATAACTATCCTATGTTTGCTCTTATTGAAATCAACTACTGAAACTTATAGAAATCAATATTGGTAATTATGATTGTCATGTCGCAAGCAAAATGATATTCGTATTCATATGTTGTGGATTTTTTGATGAAATAATTCTGATCCTACTCATGTCATGTATCTTGAATTACTGCATAAGTAAAATAATCGATTTCTCTTCATCGATCGCATGGAACATAGTGAAAAGGAGCGTATTTCTGTACTTTCATTTAAGAATGCAAGTTTGCATGCGGTTTGTTATTACCACACAATGCAGTCAAACTTGCTTCTTGTCCCTTTTGCGAAAAACGCTGGGATCAATTTAGAGGAATCGATCATTTTACTTACGTATAATCCCATTGTTGTTTATTTGAGAGAATTTATGGGCACTTAAAGAAAATCAATTTGATTCTGAGTGTCCGATAGCTCCAAAAACAGATCTGTGAGTAATTCTTGTTTGTCTTATACGAAGCTAGCTGGGATCCATACCCTCGTTATGAAGATTTTCATAGATTTCAATTATGGCCTTTTCACAACCACGTCGCTTATGTCAATCATAAGTTGTAGATATGGAACGCGTTCGCGACAACTATGAAATCAATAAGCGAGTAATGAAACAGAAAAATAGTCCTTTCATAAGTTGCGACTTATTAAATTCCTAAGTATTTTTGCCTCAGTGCAGGTCTCTCACAAGCTTTGTTTGTTTGTTGACGTTACAAGGTTGCCAAACCAGAGGCAGTAGTGACACGGAAAAATAATGTTCACGGTGAAACGAAACTACTCAAAATTTAGTATTTTTCACTCAGCTTGACAGCTAAGTAAAACCAGTCATATTTGAGTTATTTCTAAATAACCCAAATTTGAGTTATTTCACTAGAACATAATAGTTTTTCTTCGGATTTTCGATCATTTTACGATGTTAAACACGTATTACACAATTTATTTATTTATCTAAAAGCAGTATCATACAATTCACTTGACACAAATATATTATGTTCTTGATTATTGTTGTTCCAATCATGCACGGTGCTCCTCTCGGTGCTCCTCCTGCTGCTCCAAATCGTCTTCCGCTATTGTGGCCGCGATGTTACCGAAATCGGGAATGATGTTCTGATGGGAAATATGGCAGTCAAAATCACATTGCAGAAGAATATAAGCTATTGCTTACCGATTGATAAAATAACCACCACAACAGGTCGTTTCAATATTTTGCCGCGACGGTAATCCATGAGCACAAATTCTTCCATCGATGCCATCGGTTCTGTCGGATCTTCTGAAAACTGTTGTTGGTATTGTTAGTGGAAATAGTTGATAATTCAATTTACAAAGAGATAAACTTACCCGAAAAGCACGTATTGAACCGAGATTCGAACTAATATGGCGTATGCAAGAAATTTTCAGCCAAAGCTGAGTACTGGATCAACACTCGCTTTTGGATACTTTTCAAAAATAGAAAAGCAAAACAAATTAGAGTGTGATTTTCATAACTTCAAATTAACCCAAAAGCGAGTAGTTTAAACGTACTCCTCTTTTGAGTGGAAAGTATTGAAAGTCGAGAACGAAATAGTATCCAAAACATCAGTGATATAAGAGTTCCTAATTTTGAGTTCTTTTTATGTCGATTTTGAGTAATTTCGTTTCCCCGTGTTGCACACAAAACCAAAGCGCAGTGAAGTTTTGTACATGCCTACATGAAAATTTCCATTAGTTTTGACCCGAGTTTCGACATGATCATAAATAAGCCGATATCGTGTCAATTTATCGACGATATCGGATTTTTTCAATTCTTCATTACACCAACAAAGCTAGCCATGATAATGTTTGATAATTCTCAGGTCATTTTGACAGACCACACACATGTGGTCGGTGTTAAGTCAGACTGGACCATCTGTTTTTCAATGATTTTGTGAAAATGTCCTGAAAAGGCTTAGAATATCAAATCAAGCGCATTATTTTTTGAAAAACTATTGTTCTTTTATGAAATGAAGCATCTGCATCAAAATAACATCAAAAAGTTCGAGTTATTGAATTCCTTCGCTTTACCTGCCCAAAAAATTGCGTGGTCCACTCTGACTGAACGCCGACCATGTATGAAAAAGACGGATCATATATTCTACTTTATCGATCTTGTTGCCGTCCTTTTCATGCTTATGTTACATCTGTCAAAATGACCTGAGAATTGTCAGTCATTTTGAGGTTAGGTTCGTTGGTGTAATGAAGAATTATCGATTATCGTATCGATAATTTTGGACCGATAATTATCGATATTATCGGATTTATCGATATCGCCCCAGCCCTAATTTCAAAACTTCACGCTTCATCTTGCCCCGGTGTACCTTATTTATGTTTAGTATTCTCTGGTATTCTCAAGCATTGGTAGCCGTGTGAATAAAACACAGGCTCGGTGATCCCGACGGTCATGGATCGAATCCAGTCTGCATCATTTTAAGATTTTTTTGTCCTTTTCATAAGTCTATCTCGTGAAATTTGTCTTAGCAAGCAAAATCATATGGCATACATTAGTTTTAGTTATAGCAAAAATTCATAAGGTATTTTGTTAGTTTTTTTCCGCTGAGTGTAGGCATGATAGTCCGTCACCTTGTCGCAGTCTCCGGCGAGATTTGAATGTACTGGATAGTTCACCCGAAACTCTTACGAAGTTTTGCACACCGTTCATCGTTGCTCAGTCTAGTCAGCTTCTCAAGAATACCGTTTCGTCCATGATATTAGATAGCTCTGTGCGGTCGATACTGCTGTTTGCCGAATTCAAATCGCTGAACAGATTATGCGTTGGGACCTGATATTCATGGCATTTCTGGAGGAATTGCCGTACGATGAAGATCTTGGCCGTTGTCGACCGGCCGTCTTGGTAACTTCGCACGAACTCATTCGTTTTAAGTGACAGACGATTGAAGACGATCTGGAATGGCACTTTGTTTGCATTGATTCAGAGAAGAGAAGGGCATCTCAGAACAAACCGAACACACGAAAAGTGATAAATTTTAGGCGTGAAAAATCGACTCGAATTATTTTGTTTCTACCCATTTCGTTTCCATCGTGTATAAACGTCAAAACAACTGCATGGCTCAAAGTGTATTGATTATTTCAGGTATAATCAAAATAAATGAACAGATGACGTCATATCGATGATTAATTATCTTATTCTTCGAAATTTTGTTTCATTGAGAGCATATCAATTGTTGTTTCGACCACTATAGCAATAATATGGTGCACGTACCAAAGATGTTTTTTGCAATTGCAGGCTGTTATAAAGCATAATAGTGGTGTTTTAACATTTTTTCTTGATTATCATAACAGTTTCATACATATTCCCATCACTATTGTATCGCGTACCCTATTTACGGTTTTAAGAGATAAGCAACTTTGACTGTGTCCCCGAAATACATTCTAGTTAAACACATTTTTTTTTGCGAATCAGTTTTTGAGTTGGTGTACCTGCCTCCGAAATACTTTGCTTTCTCGTGTCAACACGGTTGAAATTTTCCGTGTAAAAAGTGTGGCTTCAACCGCTAGGTGTCGCGACCAACAGCATGAAATATTTATCAATTTCTGACTCGGGAAATGGCCTTCTCTTCTCTGATTGATTTGCAGCTCTCACGTTCCAAATAATCGCGTCTACCCTTTTCCCTTCCCCAATTATCCCTTCCTTTCACTTTTCCGGTAGCTGTTCGGTTTCCTAGATCCTGACTATCAACCGGTGCAGACAGGTGGCCATTATAGGGTGTCCTAATATAGAAAAAGTGTCAAAAAGTTAACTTGCTCACCCCTAGAATGATAGATTAGGGCCTTAGAAACAATAGTTCCATACACGAAAACTCAATCAAAAAATATTTAGAGGTTGCACGCATTGATTTTCTGAAAAATGAACGATTTTTGGTACTTTTTCCAAAAATATGCTCAAAAGAGTTGAAAAATAATAGAAATAAAAGTCACCAAACTCAGTAAATCATAGTTCTGGGTCCCGCAAACAAAGTTTGGAGGGAATTTAGGTCATTAAAGTTGATTTCATATGCTTGGCATAAGTTCAAATATCAAAAAATCCTGAATTTTTTGGCAAATTTTTCAAAAATGCTCAATTTATTTTAAAATTTTTATTATGATTGGCAATTCCGTTATTTTGTAGCAAATTTTGTGTAGATCATTTCGGCTGAAGACGGTTTTGAGCTATCTTCTTCATGGGTTGAGATATTGGTATAATAGTGATAACACAATCAACGAAAAAATCGGGATTTCTTACGTTATTCGTTTTTGTTCACTAGTTTCCATGACTACCATGCAAATGTTTGACAACACATGATAAATGTTTGACATAACATTACGTGGAAGTGCAACTTTTTGGGGAATTTAAGGAATGATTAGGTTGCTTTGATCGTTACTAACTCATACTGCATGACGGTAACAATATGTACCAGGTTTGGGAGTTATCTAAGCATCGTACGAAGCAACATAAGCTTAAATAACTTTTGACACCCGCTTTGTGAAAACGAAAAGTATATATTTTATCTAAGACATCATTTGTTGATCAAAAGAGAGCCGATTCAAAACTTGTGGTTTCGGTTACAAACAGACGCGCCAACTTGGCCAAATTATTGGGGGGGCAAAGCCTGATTTTTCTGATTTTTTGTATGGGAAAATCGAAAAATCGTCAATTATTGGGGGGGCAAAACCATGCTTGCCCCCCCTAAGTTGGCGCCTATGGTTACAAATTGTGTTTTGTCAAGTAAGCTGTGCATAAAAAAAATTATATTGACATTTCATAGGCTATCACTTGTTGTAACAAATCAGGTCAGGCACTAAGTTATATATATTTTTTTATATCAATAGTGGATCATCTTGATGCTTCCTGAAATCCAAGTCCAGCAGCAAATATGTGCGCCAATGGTTTGCTATCAAACTCAAACGATATAATAGATCTCGGCATTCACAAAAATACCTGCATTCACATGGACATGTTTTGAATGTTATGTCGGTTGGTTGGAACAAATTTATTCTACCACATGATTCGATTTTTTTTTTAATTCTTCAACCCCTTAACCTTATTTACAGTGTCCACTAGGGTACTACATGAACGATTCCAATTGGCGGCTGCACTTACACTTGAGACAGCACCTGAATGTATTCTACTCTAATTTTACTATATCAAACTGGTTGCCGTTGTGCTGCTGTCACTTTTCTACCCTGACCATGGGTAGAATGATGATGTGTGGCTCTTGTTCCTTCTCCAGTTCGATTGGGGTCCATTAATATGAGTTGCCGATAGCCGATATCTAAGTATCCGGGTCCATTAGAGCATATGCTCAGAAGGAGTCAGCTGCTCTCGAAGGGATGAGCAATTGACGAAAAATTGCAAGTGCCGGGGCTGGGATCGAACCCATGACCATCCACTTATGAAGTGGGTACGCTACGCGCCCCGGCTTATGATTCGATCTTACAGTTTTTGTTTTCCTTTTTTTATCCTTTTCTTTACATTTAATTATTTTTAATGAATGAGCATAAACTTCGGCATAACTAGAAAAATCCATTATTTTTATTTGCTTAACAAGCGACCAAAATCTATTTAGGAAAGCTAAACATTCTTGAACGATCATCCCATCGCTCAAGAGATATCCAGAAATTTACACACGGAATTTGATTGTCTGACTTGCGGTCACTTATGTGATTCAAATTTCACAGCGAGTCACGTTTTGATAAGGCTTGTTTATTGAATCGGTAAGCACAATCATTGTAAAATAATCAAAGCAACCCAATTATTTCTGAAATTCTTCAAAATTGTGTACTTGCATAACATAATATGTCAAACACTTGTCAGATGCTATTTTATTTATATGGTAGTCATGGAAACTAGTGAACAAAAACGAATAACGTAAGAAATCCCGATTTTTTTGTTGATTGTGTTATCACTATTATACCAATATCTCAACCCATGAAGAAGATAGCTCAAAACCGTCTTCAGCCGAAATGATCTACACAAAATTTGCTACAAAATAACGGAATTGCCAATCATAGGAAAAACTTTAAAACCCTTATAAATTGAGCATTTTTGAAAAATTTGCCAAAAAAATCAGGATTTTTTGATTTTTGAACTTATGCCAAGCATATGAAATCAACTTTAATGACCTAAATTCCCTCCAAACTTTGTTTGCGGGACCCAGAACTATGATTTACTGAGTTTGGTGACTTTTATTTCTTTTATTTTTCAACTGTTTTGAGCATATTTTTGGAAAAAGTACCAAAATCGTCCATTTTTCAGAAAATCGAGGTGTGCAATATCTAAATATTTTTTGATTGAGTTTTCGTGTATGGAACTATTGTTTATAAGGCCCTAATCTATCATTCTAGGGGTGAGCAAGTTAACTTTTTGACACTTTTTCTATTTTGGGACACCCTAGGCCAACTTTCTAGGTCCATCTTGATGAGTTCAGCTGCGATACTATCCTTGCCAGTTGCTTTGTTAGTTGTGAGTTGGTGAATGACATCCTTAACCTTCGTCGTGCATTAGGGACATTATGACCCAAAACGCGATTTCAAGCAATAATGTGAATTAACTTATCATTAAGAAACTTACTGGCATTCAATGTTTTGCAGAAACGAATCATTAAAAAAAAAATATTTTTTCTTAAGGCGAAACCAAAATGGCGGGTCATTATGACCCAGAAATTCAAACTCTTATAGAATGATGATTTTGTCATTCATTCTAATGACCAACGTCCTATTTGATAGATAACTTCATCAATAATGTGTTGATATGTTGAAATATTGGTTCCGAAAATATTGGCCACCGGGAATCTGCTACACAGGACACCATGTCGGACATGTGGGAAAGCGCTACATTTTGCCAGTAGTTGTGAAATATCTCGCGCTCTAAACCATTTAGAAGGATACTGTCTCCAGCAAAGTTGCTCAGAAGACTAAGGGCTTTCGCATAGAAAACAGTTTATTTAGAGAATCACTCACTGCGTGGCGCTAGTATTCTTATGAGCTTCCAGTTCAGTCTGAACGTCGTATATCTCGCGTTCTGGACCACTTGACCGGCAAAGTTGCTCAGAAGACTAAAATTCACATGGAAAACATTTTTTTTAAATAATTTGTATTGGTATTTATCTCAATCAATTTTTACATTCTTCAACTTAAACTAGGTGTTCTGTGTCTACAGTAGCCGCGCTAGTTATCGAAAAGTGGGTTCTGGCAAGGGTATCGAAAAGTGCTGCTTTTCAGCACTCTGAAGAGTACTTTTCGGCACTTTTGTTTTAGTGAAGAAAAGTAGGCCGTTTTATCATTGTACCCGTGAGTGAAAAGTAGGGGAAAACGCAACGCAATTACAAAAAATAAATTTAAGCTATTATCAATATTAATTAACATATTACATTTTATTTTCTGCAGCAGTTACGATTTTCTGCAGGCTTTATTTTTCACCTGCATCCCAGAAATACATTTTTTTAATTTTTCTTAACTCTAACCTAACTTAAACTAATTATGCAAAAAACTAATCATAGCAATAGAAGATTGCAACAATTTTTGACGAAAGTTTCCAATGATTTTAGTTGACATCTGTTCCAATGTTTCAATATTAGAAATTTGATGCATCTCATTAGTGCTATACCAGGGAGGCAACTTCAGAATCATTTTCAAAATTTTATTTAGAATTCTCTGAAGTTGCTCTTTCTGGTATTGCAACAGATCGACCATATTGGGACAGCGTACAACATGGCCGGTCTGAAAATTTGTTTATAAATCAAAAATTTGTTTTTGCTACAAAGTTTTGATTTTCTATTAATAAGTGGGTAGAAACACTTAATATATGTGAATATGTTCTATGTGGATTTTAAAAGTTAAGTTTTTATCTAGTAAGAGCCCTAGTGACAACATGTCTACTTGAGGGTTTCAAATAAAGAGTTCTTGGCTTATGTGGGAATATGATAAGTTGAGTTTTGGAAGCAATTGGAGAAATCTTCCATTTTTGCAAATAAGAAGAAAAAATATCTAAACTTTTTTGCAATCTACTACAAACGACACGCAAACTTCGCCCCTTGGCTGAGATACCTGTGTCATCTGCAAATAACGATTTTCGACATCCCTGTGGCAAATCAGGCAAGTCGGAAGTAAACATATTGTATAGTATGCTTCCTTGTGGAACACCAGCTCTTACGGGTAATCTATCTGACGTGTTCTACGCGCAGTAAGAGCAAACATACGATGGTTGCTCGCCGCGTGACTTGAAAATCGTTGTCGGTGACATGAACGCGCAGGTAGGAAGAGAGGAAATGTACAGATCGGTAATCGGGTGAAACAGCCTGCACGCCATATCGAATGATAACGGACAGCGATGCGAAAACTTTGCAGCCTCCCGGGGTATGGTAGTCCGAAGCACCTTCTTCCACCGCAAAGATATCCGCAAAGCCACCTGGAGATCACCCGACCATCAAACAGAAAACCAAATCGACCACGTTCTAATCGACGGTAAATTCTTCTCGGATATAACCAATGTCCGCACATAATGCAGAGCGAATATAGATTCGGATCACTACTTAGTCGCTGTATGCATGCGCTCAATATTTTCGACAGTTATCACCACGCATCGAAGTCGAACGTCGCGGCTCAACATCGAGCAACTTCGTAACGTAGAAGTGGCTCAAGACTACGCGTAGCAGTTAGCAGTGGCCCTACTAACGGAACAGCAGCTTGGCGCAGCTACACTTGAAGATGGCTGGAGGGACATCCGATCCGCCATAGGTAGTACCTCGGATACAGCACTAGGCTTCGCGACTCCGAATCACAGAAACGACTGGTACGACGGCGAATGTGAACAGTTGAAAAACGAGAAGAATGCAGTATGGGCAAGAATGCTACAACACCGTACGAGAACGAATGAGGCACGTTACAGACAGGCGCGGAACAGGCAGAACTCAGTCTTCCGGATAAAGAAGTGCTAGCAGGAAGAACGAGTCTGCGAAGCGATGGAAGAGCTGTACCGCGCTAAGGACTCACGAAAGTTCTACGAGAAGCTGAACCGCTCACGCAGAGGCTTTGTGCTACAAGCTGACGTGTGCCGAGATATTCACGGGAATGTTCTCACGAGCGAGCGTGAAGTGGTCGAGAGGTGGCGGCAGCATTACGATGAGCGTCTCAATGGCGACGTTGCAAGCACCGAAGGTGGCGTGGTAACAGATCTAGGAGTACGTGCGCAGGAAGAAAGATTTCCTCTCCCTAACCACCAAGAGATTGAAGAGGAGGTTAGCCGGTTGAAAAACAACAAAGCCGTTGGAGCAGATCAACTACCGAGCGAGTTACTAAAACACGGTGGAGAAGCACTGGTGAGAGCACTACACTGGGTCATTACCAAGATTTGAGAGGAGGAAGTATTACCGGAGGAGTGGATGGAAGGTTTCGTGTGTCCCATCTACAAAAAGGGCGACAAGTTGGATTACGGGAACTATCGCGCGATCACACTACTGAGCGCTGCCTACAAGGTACTCTCTCGAATTTTATACCGCCGTCTATTACCGATTTCAAGAGACTGGCAATATCTGGCTGGATTCATGGGTGAACGCGCTACAACGGACCAGATTTTCGCCATCCGCCAGGTGTTGCAGAAATGCCGTGAATACAGCGTGCCCACACATCACTTGTTCATCGATTTCAAATCGGTGTATGATACAATCGATCGAGAACCGCTATGGCAGATTATGCACGAATACGGATTCCCGGATAAACTGATACGAATAATCAAGGCGACGATGGATGAGTGATTTGTGATAGTTCGAATATCAGGGACAATCTCAAGTCCTTTCGAATCTCGCAGTGGGTTACGACAAGGTGATGGTCTTTCGTGCTTGCTGTTCAATATTGTGTTAGAGGGTGTAATGTGGAGAGCGGGGATAAACACGAGTGGGACGATTTTCACGAAGTCCGTTTAGCTGCTTGGTTTCGCTGATGATATTGATCTTATAGCTTGTTAATTTGAGATGATGGCGGAAACAGAACTCTACGATCGAATAAAATTAATAAAAATCGAATAAAAACTATCTACAATACGCTGAATAGACCGGTCGTCCTCTATGGGCACGAAACATGGACCCTATGTTCAGAGGACCCACGTGCCCTTGGAGTTTTCGAACGGAAGGTGTTGCGCACCATCTACGGCTGGGTGCAGATGGAAGACGGGACTTGGAGAAGGCGAATGAACCACGAGCTTCATCAGCTGCTGGGAGAACCAACCATCGTCCATACCGCGAAAATCGGGAGGCTACGGTGGACGGGTCACTTCATCAGGATGTCGGATAGCAACCCGACTAAAATGGTTCTCGAGAGCCATCCGACCGGTACAAGAAGACGTGGTGCACAGCGAGCTAGGTGGGTCGACCAAGTGGAGGACGATTTGCGGACCCTACGCAGAGTGCGGAACTGCGGAACTGGAGACGCACGGCAATGGACCGAGTCGATTGGAGACGACTCCTACGTACAGCGGAAAACACTTAGACCTTAGGCCGGTAGGTAGGTTGGAGAGTCCACTCGTGAATCCACTCTCGTAAAAACAACCAAAATTCTCCTTCTTTAATGTTTCGGTCATACTGCCTACGATAACTGCTGTTAAAAGATAACCATCCGGGCATTTTGTTATCGGGAATTCTAATTTCAGTCGTAACTGGAACTCGAAACAGGTGGTTTATATTTCAAAACTCTCTTCATTTCAATAAAGTTTGTAGAAATCGCTTTGCTCTGTATCTTGCATCCTGTCTGTGTGCATCCAAATTAGGCACATTCCAGGCCAATCAGAAGACTGTAAATATGCCAGCGCATGATGCGCTATTTCAAGGTTTCAACTGGGAATACTCTTTCTAAAAAGTTGAAATCACGTAGGTAAGCTACACCGGATCGGATGCCCATCCACCTGGGTGACGCACCGCCGCCGACTTCCACCACCGGTACGGCACGGTGACTGATGGCACCGATTCTAATTCCACGTGCGCAGCATAACCAAACCAGAACCAGCCAGACTGTTTTAACGCCCACTACTGTCGTCGTCTGCAGGGAGAATCTTGCCTCCAAAGGAAATAGTTTATGAATAATAAATCAAGTTGAAATGGGATGCATTATGTTGTCAAGGTTCGCCACACGTACTAACGGCGGCGGCGGCGGCGTTGTTGGCTGGGCGCCCTTACATGGATGCGGTTATTTGCGGTTTATAGGCTGTGCTTTCTACAAGGAGAACTGATCCTTAGATTGCGACAATTTACGGGATGTGGAAATTATGGGTGCAATTGAGAGTCGTTGCAGATACATAGGTGTGGGGGAATTGATGGGTATTGCTGTAGTCACCTTCAAATATGCAATTCTTTCGGAATGGCTGACCTTGAAATATTGCACCGTGGGGGGGGGGGGGGGGGGGTTAGTGTTTTTCTGTCAGCCATACGAAACACTGGAACCTTATGAGCTGAGCTGGGTAGGTCTATGGGTACCCAAGAAACATTTTTTAGCCAAATAGACTAGAAGAGGTTCTTAGAACCATCATAAAACCAAAATGAAATGCATAAGGTTTTATGACGGTTGTCAAAACCTCCACAAGACTAATTGGTCATCAAAATTTTCAAAAGAGATTAAGGAGACATCATAAGATTTAATTGGTTTCACAGGGGCTGAAGAAGGAAGAAAAGGGAGCTTTTTGAGGGCTTAATGGCATGAGGACAAACAGAGCAAAAAGGGGATTCAGGGTGAAATTTTAAAGATAGAGAAGTTAAGGTGGGAAGAAATGGGAGAGATTAATAGACACACTAAGATATATCTCCGGAGTACGGGTAAAGGGGGTTTCAAGGTAGATTCTGTAGGGCTCCAGGGGGCGCATTAAAGAGGGTTTCATTGAGGTTTGAGGGAGCTTTCAGACATGGTTTCAGGGAAGTTTCAGCTGGATTTCTGAGGTATATTAAAAGAGTATTTCAAGTGGCTTCAAGGGAGTAACACTTTGAACAACATTTATTATAAAACATCGTCACGATATCTAAACTGCCCAATGCTAATCACACTATGTTTGACCGAGCCATCACTAGGTAGCGGTAGTGAGCAAATGTCAAGCAGAAGCAAAAACGATGTCAACGCAGTGAATGGCCGAACTACCGAATATTTCAACCAACCGTTTAAGTAAAAGGTGATCGATGGGATTCAAGTAAACTGTGACGTCTGTTTCTCGTTGGTTTGGTGTTTTGTGACCATTTCCTAGTTTTTTTTTACTAAAAACATTCTTTCACATTTAGTTATTTTTTTGCATTTTTATATCGTACACATGATCACGATATTCTACGTCCATGGGATTGAAGAAAATTTCCATTACGAATCTATCATGTACCACACCAAAAAACGAGCTAAGATAAGTATGGTATTGCTAAAAAGCTGCCCATTTTCCAACTAAGATATACGGGTAGCTATCCTATTAAAATGTCAAATGTCACAGATGACTCCAGAACGTCAACCGACAACGGCGACTTACCTTCAAAGCTGCATTGCAGAAGCTTCATCTTTTATCTTTCTAAATTGAATTCCTTCGTTATGATGGGCACGTGCAAAGTAACGAACTATGTTACCTTGCTTAAGATGTCATCCATGCGCTAGTCTGTCAGAAGCACAAAACGCCACGGGCGCCACTACCGTCGTTGTGGTGGCTCTGGGCTTAGCTGCTTCTAGCAGCTCCAAGAAAAAAGAACACGGTATCTAGGTGCTTTCTTGCATCCTCCCGGCTCTATTCGCATAAACTTTCCCAGTGCATGCTGTTGTCACGCGAACACGTGGATTTCCTTATTATGGAGTTGCTGGTTTGGCTGGTGAGTGCCTCTACGAAATCAAGTGCGAGCACCCCAGAGATCGTTTACATACATTTCGGTTCATCTGCTCACGTACGTAGCTACTGTTGGTTTTCAGTAGAGTTTCGTTCTTGTTCCAGCTATTTACGGGAGATTTGAAATTGTCACAAACATTGTATACAAACGATAGTACAAATACGTTCAGTCATAAGTGAGGGTTTATTATTGCATATTTACAATTCATTGCATGGAAAGATAGACACATACATTGTCTGAATACGCCGCATTTTACCCCGACATGTATTCAACTGAATAGGTCTTAGCGTTGGAAAAGATATTTAGTGCTCACGAGCACGCACAGAAAATGGGAGAAATGTTACTCTGAGCGAAATAGTGGAATTCGGAATGAATTCCATTGCTTTGTGATATGAGCAGAAATCCGTTTCCGTTTCATAACGTTCTCAATAAAAACTCATAGAAAAGGCAATTTCAAGCCTAACTTTACCAAACACCGTATGTAACATATGTAAACAAAAAAGAGATTTTCACATGAGGCGCTGATTTTAGTTGAGGACTACTTGTATCACTCACCTTTGGGGATGATTTGTGAAAAAATACCCGGATTTTTCACGTTACTGAAATGCTCAATGTATGAGTTGCTATCGGAATAACGAACTTCCCCTTCGATTTTCTCCGTTCGTGGATTTTGTTAGATACGGTGTTTTGTTCAAGAATTCGTCTTGAGATTTCACCAGACATTCTTCCGGAATTTTCTCCTGGGATATCTTTAGAGCTTCCTCCAGTGAGTATTCCAATGCTTTTTTCGAGGATTCTTTCAGGAATTTATACAAGGATTCCCAAAGAAATTTCAGCAGACATCCTTTTAGGTATTTCTGCTGATATTCCACAAGAGATTTGTGCAGACATGGATTCCTTCATATTTTTTCTCACGGCTGCATACAGAAATTCTTTTAGGAATTAGTTGTGAAAACTGTCGAGGGATTTCCAAAGGAATTCCTCACGTGATAGCTTTCGAGATTCCTCATGGGGTTTGTACAGAACTTCGTCAAGGTGTTCCTTAAAAAAATCCGAAACCGATTCACTCGGGAATTCCTTCTGTGAACAGATATAAGTTTTAAAATTCCTCCAAGGATTACTCCAGGTACTCTTCTTGCGAAATTCTTCCAGGAATTGTTTAGTGATTTTCAGGAATTGTTTAGTGATTCCCTCAGGAATTCATCTTGACATTGTTTCCAGGATTTCTCGGGGGTTTCTTAAGGAATTTCTTCAAGGACTGCTCCAGGAGATCCTCCATGAACTCTTTCTGCGAATAATTCAGTACAGTTCTTCCAATTCTTCTGATGATTCCTGTAGGGATTCCTCTAAGAATTTCTCCAGGAAATCTTCCAGAAATTCCTTCAAGAATTCACCTAGGAACTAAACCAAGAATTTCACCAGGAATTGATTCAAGGATTTCTTCAGGAGCTTTTTCAGAAACCTCTACAACAAATTTCTTTAGGAAATTCTCCAGAAATCCTTCAGGGGTTTCTTCAGAAATTTTTTGAAGTATTTCTTCAGGAGTTCCTCCGCATTTTTTTTCTTCTAGGGATTCCTCCAGGAATTGATTCAATGATTTATCCTCCAGAAATGCATCTAGGAATTTCTCCGGGAATTCCTCAAAAGATTCTCCCACGGATTTCGCCCAGGATTCTTCCAGGGGCTACTCCAGGTATTCCTCCGGGGGTTTCTCAAGGAATTCATCCAAGAATTCATCCTGGGGTTCCTCCCAAGTATTCATCCAGGAATTTCTCAATGAATTCCTCTTGGCATTCCTTCTAAAATTCCTCCAGGGATTCCTTCAGCAATTGCTCTAGGAATTCAAGAAATTCCCCCAGGAATTCATTCTGAAATTTCTCTAGGAGTTCCTCCAGGAACTACTCTAGAGATATCTTCAGAAATTTCTCCAGGGATACCTCCAGGGCTTCCTAAAGGAATTCCGCCAAGGTTTACTCCAGTAGTTCCTCCAGAAATTCATCCAAGAATTTCGCCAGAGATTCCTCCAGGAATTCGTTCAGGTATTCCTTCAGATATTCCCCAAGTGATTCCTTCAAGAATGCCTCCAGGAATTCCCCTAGGAATTCCGACTGGGATTCATCCAGGGTTTCCTCAAGGATTTCCTCCAGGAATTCCTCCAGGACCAGGGACTCCGCCAGGAGTTTGTCCAGAAGTTCCTCCAGGCATTTTAACGTATTTTTATTCACTCGTGTAATTTTTTATCTGATTTTTATATTGTTAAAGTCTACAAAACATTCATAAGAAATTATAGCTGAAATCTTTTGAAAATTACGTTTTTTTAATTAACCCAAAATTTCCTGGTTCCTGTATGCATCCCTTTCAAATTATCTTCCAATACTATTCCCTGGAGGAATTCCTCCACATGTTCTTTAAATAATAAAAAAAACTTCAGGTAACCCGGGAAAAGTTTTTGGGTACATCCCGGAAAAGATGTTTGAAGGATTTCTGAAGGAATTCCTGAATGAGTTTTTGAAGAGAACCTGAGAGGAATTTCTGAAGAAATCAATTGAGGAATTCCCGGAGAAACCTCTGAAAGACTTCCTGGATAGATCCCTGAAGAAAAACCTGGATGAATCTCTGTTGCAATTCCTACAGGAATGCCTGGAGGAAGCCATGTAGAATCCCTCGAGAAATTTCTAGCGAAATTCCCGGAGGAATCCCTGGAAGAATTTTTGAAAGTATACCCGGAGGAATTCCTGTAAAAAATCCTGGAAGGATGCCTGAAGGAATTCTTAGAGGTAATTCTGTGGGAATTGCTTAAGGAATCTCTAGAGGAAATGTTGAAAGTAAGGATGAATTTCTAGAGGAATCTTCAGAGGAATTCCTGGAGATTTCTATTACTATTATTATATCTATTTCTGAAAAAAAAAATCCCTTGAGAAATCCTCGAAGGAATTCCTGAAAAAAACCCTGGGGAATCCTTAAAGAAATTTGGAGAATCGCAGGAAAAATCCCCGAAAAATGCCTGATGGTATACCTGGAGAATGTTCTGGAAGAATTTCTGAAGGTATTCCTAGAGCATTTCCTGGAAGAATCCTTGGAAGAACTTCTGCAGGATTTCCTGGATGAATCTTCGAAAGATTTCCTGGAGGAATTCCTGTGGGAATTGCTGGAGGAATCCATGATGGAATTCCTGTAGTGGAATCTCTAGAGGAATTTTTGAAAGAACTACTGGATGAATCTCCAGGTGAAAACTAAAAAATTTCTGAAGGTATTCCTGGAGAATTTCCTGTCATATTTTCTGAAAAAATCCATTGAGAATTTCCTGGAGGAATCTTCAAACTATTTCCTGGAGGAATCCCTGGTAAAATCCCTGAAAAAAATCATGAAGAAATCCCTGGAGTAAACCCAGAAGCAATTCATGAAGGAATCTCCGGAGAAATTTCTGGAGAAATGCCTGGAGGAATCTTTCTGAGGATATTCTTAGAGAATTTCCTGGAAGAATTTCTGAAAAAAAAAATCCCCAGAAAATTATCTGAAGAAAATTTTGGAGAAATTGCTGACAATATTTCTGAAGGATGTCCGAGAGCAATTCCTGGATCAATTCCTAGATAAATTCTTGAAGGAATTCCTGAATAAATTCTCGGGGTCATTCCTGGAGAATTTCCCGGAGGAGTTCCTGGAGAAATACCTGAATGAAATCTTGGGGGAATGCCTGGATCAATTCCTGCAGGTTTTGCTGGAGGAATCCTTGAAAAAAATCCTGGAGGAATTCTTACAACAATTACTGAATAAATTTCTGGGAGAATCTCTAGAGGAACCCTTAGAAAAATAATAAAATCTTTAAGAATTGCCTGAAAAACAAAAAACTAGAGAAATTTCTGGATGCATTGTTGGAGAAATCGGAATTTCTGAAGGAATCCCTGGGGAATCTTTGGAAAAAATCCTGGAAGGATTTCTGAAGGAATCCCTGAAGGATTTCCTGGAGAAATTCCTAGATGAACTGCTAACATAATTTATTAGAAAATTCCTTGATGAGTTCCTGGATGAATGCCTGCATGCAATTCTGGAGAAATCCCATAAGGAATTCCTGAAGCAATCCCAGGAGTCCCTGAAGCAATTCCTGGAGGAATATCTGGTGGAATTCCTGGAGAAATCGCTGAAAAAAATCCTGGAGAAATCTCTGCAAGAATCCAAGGAGGAATCCTCGGAAGAATGCTTAAGAGAATTCGTTATGGAATTTTTGGATGATTCTCTGAAGTAATTCCTTCGCGCGCTGGCTTTGCTTGATTTTTGTGATTTTTTCCTTCGCTTTGCTGGGCTCCGACGACGGGATGTACAACATTTAGTAATGTGCGGTAGTTCGGTAGCAGCAAAGTCACATTCGCGCGTGCTGGCTTTGCTTAAGTTTTGCGATTTTTTTCTTTCTTCGCTTTGCTGGGCTCCGACCAGTTTCGTAAAGTCATCCGGTCGTTGCGCGTAGGTGCATATTAGCGTGGGACACAAAATTACATTTCACTCCTGCACACTTTTTGAGTTCTATTTTGGCCCCATATCAACTGTGCAAAATTTCAGCTCGATCGGAGAAACTATATTTTAGCGCCAGCCATTTCAAGTTTTCATATGATTTAGTATGGGGAAAATCTCTTTTTCAAAGAAAAATCGTCACAGGTTACCCCTTAACCCCTAAAAATAAATCGATGAATGATTTCTGATGGAAATTTCACGAGGAACCAACCCTCCGAAGACCGCAAAAAGTCGAAAATGTTTTTCATTGAAAACCGAATGGCATGCAAACGCAATTTAACATGTAAGGAATAACATTTCATCGATCGGGTGAGGCATAATAACTTTTTCCACGAACGTCGCATCGGTTTGCTGTCTTCGGAGGTTTGATTCCTAGTAAAGTTTTCTACAGAAATCATTCATCGGCATATTTTTAGGGATCTAGGGGAGACTCCTAGCGATTTTTCTTTGCAGGAGTAAAATTTCCCCATAGTAAATCGTATGAAAAACTAAGAATGGCGGGCGCTAAAATATAGCTTTTTCGATCCATCTGAAATTTTGCACAGTTGACATGGGACCCAAGTGGAACTCAAAAAGTATACAGGAACTTGAGTTTTTTTTTCATTTTTTGTATTTTCCTATATAAACCGTGTACCAGGCTAGTGCATAAAGACCGGTCCAGAAAGTATGGACGCAGTAAAAAAATACTGGCATTTCAAAACTATTGATGACTAGTTCTTTTTGAAAGCTACATTCTGTTGGTCAACCTATTGTCTCAACATTTGTATAGCGGTTTTTGAGATTTCAACAGTGTGTTTCAAAATATATGAACTTTCAGCGGAACATCATCGAAAAAATGTGCACAAACGATATACAGAGTTTGAAAGGTCACATAGGAAATGAACAAAATATGGTGAGAGTAAGTGAGAAAATCATGCAACCAGCAATCAGTAACCACGGTAGGGATAACACGTTTAAGCATAGGTAAGAATTGGGTAAAGAATAAATATCCTGCTAACCCTCGTTTGGATAAACATATAATGAAGGTGTTTGAGTTCAGGAAAAAAAAACCTTCTAACAAACACAAAGCGAAGTATGACCAAAAAAGTTACCATTTCAATTTCCAATGTTCATCGTGGCAAAGAACGTTTGAATTTTCGATCCTATAGTAATCAGAAACAGCCAAAACGAAACCCAAAACAAGAACCATCGATCAGGCCCAGACAACTGAAGACTGGGTGCGTCCATACTTTCTGGGGCAGTCTTTATATAAGGATACATTACATATTCAGCTTGTACACCGTGTCCAATAAGTTCTCATACAAAATACAAATTTAGAAAATATAATTTTATTTCACATATGTGATTCATATTTTCAAAATGAATACATGTATTGAAAGGCCACATAATACTGATTATATAAAGCATACGGTTTAGAATAACTATATTTTGTATTTGTTTTTAGAAGGCTAGCAGTACACTTCCGTTTTCTGAAATCCGTTTGTTCCGGCACGCAAGAAAAATGTTCGAAAAGTTCTTCATTCTACGGTAGCTAAATAGAGTCCATAAGGTTAAATTTTGAGTTTTTATCCCCAGTATTGTACCAAATGGATATACTAATGCAAAAACAATACAATTTTAGTGATAATATGGTAAGAAATTTGCAAGTAAGCTCAACTTGGGCTAATTTTCATAAAAATAACCGTTATATCAAAGATAAATATCATAAAACGTAAACTTTGAACAAAATTTATCACGATAGGGATACAAGCATGTTTTATAAGTGAGAATGGTGTGAATCAACCAAATAAAATGCACCCATGCTTCTTTAACCCAACAAATCCCATTGAAATTGGTAAATGCACATTTTTGTTTAATTTATGTTTTATTTTGTACAACATAAAACGGCTCCGTACTCCACCAATACAAGAGCTGATATTTTTTCTCTTCTAGTCATAGTTGCTACTAGGAATGGGGAAGACAGGAACCTAATTTGTTTCAACTTAAAACCATTACTCGTTAAAATACGATGAAATATCAATGAAATGGCGTGCGTGCCAGCTGAAATGGACTTAAGACACATAAGCGATCAGCAGAGAAGGATAAAGGACAGTTAGTTCCGAAACATAAGCTGTATTTGGAGTATGTTAGTTGGCCTTTCAAAAAATAAATTTACTTTGAAAATCCGAATTACAGATGTGAAATGAATTGAATTTGATTTTGTATGAGAACTTATTGGACACGGTGTATATGGCACGCGTGGGTTGGAGACGAAATTGTTTCCGTTGGGAGTGGTTCGGTCGTAGTAGCCTAAGATCGGAGTTGTGCGGTAGCTTTGTAGCTAATGATCCAAATTAGTGCGCGCTTGCTTTTGTGCTTTGTTCGATGTCGAGATACACAGACAACCAGCGATGGAGACACATAAATGGGTGAGCTCGTTTCATGCTATTATTTTATTGCGAATACTCGTTGTAAAATAACATAACTAAGATAGTTGGGGGCTGTTCATAAACCACTTCGACCACAATTTTGCCATCTCAGACCCCCCCCCCTCCCCCCTCGTAGATTTTTGTCCATATACAAATTTTGAAATTTGAATGGAGCGTAGACTTTGGCAAGACCCTTCCCTCCCCCCATAAGTCTACGTGGTTTATGAACGGCCCCTTGTAGACTTTTTTTTTGTATTTTCTGAATCATACATTGTATAGCTCATCACTCCAAGTAACGGCACGGACTCTTTTTTTGTGGACTAGATTACGTTCTGAGAAGAAACATTGACCGATCATCTGACATAGATGATCCATTGTTTGCTTTCCGCGAGAAGCGAACAAAAGTGCAAAAGTCTTCACGGCATGATTCAAAATCAAAAAGTTATATGACCAAAGTGAATTATTATCCTACGATACATTCTTTCCTAAACTAAGCGTCGCGTTCAGTTCATTGCTGTGTGGATTGAACTAAAGACTTCTATTTCATATTGGGGTGGAGACACGCGATAAAATTTTCTTTCTAGATTTTTTAAGTGAGGAAAAATGGTCGTGAGTAGCGTGTTTTTCTTTGCTGTGCACGCATCGCTCCTGTAAGGGGTGAATATCTCAACATAATCGATCGCGTTCGCTATGGTCTCGCGTGCAAACAAAAACAATAGAGATGCGCGGGTGTTCAGTATTGACAATAGATGCGCGGGTGTTTAGTGTTCACAATGTACCATGTTGTGAATGCATACGCTTTGGTTTACTGATGTGTCCTTTGTTGCGTTCAGTTCATCCCTGCGTGGAATGGACTAAAAGTTTGTGCTCCCTGATGGGGTGGAGACGCTTGACAGGATTTCTTTTATTAGATATGTTCCGTATAGAAAAGTGGTCGATTGTGCGCGAAAGTTAGTGTTATTGATCCATTGTCAAATCATATCACCAACCATAGGTGACTCCCAGACTGACAATGTACCCACCCCTACTAACAAAAAAATCCTTCCTGAGACAAACGTGGAGATGCAGCGATTCGCGGTCTTTTTGACAACGTTTGTCTTACTTACATTCCCTCCCTTCCTCGATGACTGTAAGGACGTGGCCGGCGCCGTTATTGACCTTAATGAAGTTGAGAGCTCTCGAACTGTGTACATTGAGAATAGTAAGCTAGTCCCCAGCCCTATTCATTGGTTCCTTGTACAATTTCGATTGCTCTGGTCAATCACGGAGTAGCAACTACGAATTGTGCGGTCATCTATGCTCATGCTCATGCTCCATGAATAAACATCTCAAAATTTATTATTTGGTAAAATTCTATGATAAGATTGAAGTGGTTCTCTTGAATAAATACTTGGCGAAATTTCCTTTGGTTCTCGAGTAAAAAATGTATGTATGGATAAAAACCTTAATTATTAGAAAAGGTTCAATATTTTTTTAGGATATTTTTGCTGGAACTCTTAATTATTGATAATATTTAAGTTGGTTCTGGCTACGCCCATGGTTATGAATATATATTGAGCGATCACCTCACGCAGGTGGCTGATTGTTTGCTTTCCTTGCGGAGTGAGCAATTCCGCTTAAGTTTGTATATGCTGTCGCGTCTTTAATAGTTAATATTGACGAGAATGGTTAATTGTTTGCTTTCCGCGTGAAGCGAACAACATCACTGCAGTCTGCACGGCATGCTTCAACTTCAATACGGCCATATTACTTATTAAAGTGAATCCAGACCCAACGATACTTTCCCGACTAACAAGCATTCCTTCCTGCAGCCTTTGGTGGAGTCGCAACGGTAAACGCGGTCTGTCACAACAAAGGTTGTTACTAACATTCCTTCCCTCTTCCAACCTGAGTGCAAGGACGTGGCCGGCGCCGTTATTGTACCATTAAAGAGAGCTTCTGAAGCGTGCACAGTGAGAATTTTGACCACTCCCAGTCAATTATTCAGTTGATTCATTGTGCAACTGTCATTGGTTTGGGTCAATCACGGAGTAGCAACCATAGATACAGAGGATAGACAAAATGATCGAGACAGGCAAAATTTTCACTGTTCAAAAAATTTTCAACTAGCTGTCACTTATCGAAAAGTGCATCGAATATTCTCAATTTTTTAATGTAAGTTCACCAACTAGTTGTGTATCAGTAGTCAAAATTTGGGAAAGATCGGCCCATTTTCCACGAAGTTATAAAGATTCTTGAAAAAGGTAAAATTATCCGATAGCCAACTTTGAGCTGCTACATCTCCGGATTTAATGAAGCGATTGCAATGAAATTTTGACCATTCATGACTTACAAAATGAACTCTGAAAAACATTTAACTAAACGTGAAATTTTTAACAAGAGAAAAAGTTATAGCAATTTTTTTTTTCACGACTTCTCAGCAAATTGGTCTTTTTTTAATATGTATTCCATTACTTTTTCAATTTATTGGCGGCTATGTTGTTACTTTCTTTCATAATACATTTATATATAAGTCAATTAGAGGGAAATTAAATGAACTATATTTTGCATCTTGAATTTTGAAACGATGTTGAAGTTTTGGATAATTTGGTGTATTATTAGAAAAATATTCTAATTGTCATAATTTTCTTCCGTGTTGAGAATTTAAAGTTGCGTCAATGGTTGTTCAAGTCATAAATGGTCAAAATTTCATTGCATTCGGTTCATTGAATCCGGAGATATAACAGCTTAAAGTTGGCTATCGGATAATTTCACCTGTTCCAAGAATCTTTATAACTTCGTGAAGAATGGCCCGATCTTTCCCAAATTTGGACCACTAGACACAACTAGTTGATGAACTTACAGTAAATTTGAGAATATTTGATGCACTTTTCGAAAAGTTACAGCTAGTTGAACATTTTTTGAAAAGTGAAAATTTTGCCTGTCCCCTGTAGGTGCAGTCAGTCTAAGCTAAGCTAAGCTAAGATAATGAAGTTCTTATAGCATTTTAACGTTTAGAATTTCTGAAGGAATATCTGGATTTATGACCAGATAAACTTCTTTAACAATTAGAAAAAAAATTCGGAACAATTGCAATGCAATGCAATGCAATGCATAAACTGAATTGCCCCCAAAAGCTATACAGCGGTGCATTTATCTATGCAATCTATCAATATTTCAGAACTCCATCTCCTCATTTTTTTCCATAGCTTGTTTTAGTTATTCCAGTATGGATTTCTTTAGGGATTTTGTCGTCAAGAATTTGTCTAGGGATTTCACAAGACATTTCACGCCGAGGACTTGGGATCGAATCCCACTCCCGACAAAACTCGCAAAATGTGAGTTTTTCTTTCGGAAGGGAAGTTAAGCGTGGGCCCCGAGATGAACTAGCCTAGGGCTAAAAATCTCGTTAATACAGATAAAAAAACAGACATTCTTCCGGAAATTTCTCCTAGAATATCTTGAATACCTGTGGATTGTATCCATGCAATGTAAGAATTGAAATGCCTTCAAAAGCTGTACAGTATTGCATTATATATGCAAACTATCAATTTCCCAGAACTCCATTAAAGCTTCCCTCACATTGAAGAATCAGTCCCGACAATTGGCATCCCCCATAATTCTGTTTGGTTTCGTAACTTAATCATCCCCGTTCGTTGACGGCAGCCAGCAGCTGAAAAAGAGTAAACATTTTGATGGGGCGATTAAGTGGCTGGCCGATACCGTATCGCCGTCGTCGTAACAGTAACGAATGAAACCAACCATTTGTCCGGCTGGCACACAAATTTTGCGATTGGAATAAACCGGGGCTTTATAATCCCAGCGTTGCTACAATCAAAATTGGATCAACTGGACCGCAAAAATAATGATGTTATGCTACCTCTTTTTTTGTTTGCCATTACGCGGGAATCTACTGCGATTGTATGCGCTGTTGTGAGCATAGAAGGATCTGCTTATTTGTTATCTGTTGTACTTGCTATTGTATGATGTGAAAATTTTGTATGCCGTTTTTGCATGTTACTGCTACTTTATTAAACCTGATCTTATGATAGCAAGACTCCAGCATTAAAAATGTAAGCTTCTCGCATGCCTCTACTTTAGCAGATTGATTTTCTAAGGAGTAACAACTAACTGAGAACCTTACGGTCGTTTATGCTCATGCTAATGCATGTATAAATGGTGGTCTGACTTGCATCCTACTTCGTTCTCTTTAAGTTCGGACATTTCAAAGGCTGTAATCTTATACCACATTACGCACAATGTGCCAAGCACAATGGAAGCATTCAGCACGGCTCTGGTTGAACAGCTCGTCTAATACTACGAAGACAGCTCTGTCTCAACCTATGAACATTGCAATATCACACTAGAACAATGTCCGTCGTCTGCTGACTCCCATTCATCAACATCGGCATCAGCTGGCCCACAGTTTTGCTGCCACATCTGAATCGGTTCAAACCGCACCACACTCCTACTGATTGAAGAAGTGGTTGATGATTATACTTTTGTTGCTGGCCATAGGGAACAGTCGTAAGGATGCCCCAACAACCAACGCCTTCTTATCGGAACCAGACGTTCAATGAATCTGAAGCAGGCAACTGGAGCAAGCATTTACCGCCACCTGCTCTGCTGGCGTTATAAATGCTTCATAAATGGGCCCCGACGGATGATTGATGAAGAAGGCGGAAACATGGGTCAAATGGAATGAGGACGTGACGTGTCGGTGTGTAATAGGATTTTCACCTTTCGACCAACAACAATGCGGTAAGGAATCTGTGTGCTTTCCTCCGTCTTTTCCATTGCATTTTATCCCTTTTATGTGCTAGGTGGTGACTGCTGGATCAATGCTAGCACTAGAAGCTTTGAATGGTATTTACAGTTGAAGGGTTTGCTGAGTGGAAGAGCTACACGAGCCATGCGGAACAGCTTTGAATTTTAAATTAACATTCAGGAAGCCCAAAAAGCGTGATGGAAAAGGATTTCTAACTGGATCCATCTTTCTGATGCATTTGACATCTCCAATAAATAAAAATGGTCTTCAAGGAAATAAAAAATGGCACCAGCACAGTGCTGGCGGTGGTAACCGACTGCGCGAGTTACAAAAGGTTAACCGGGAGTTTTGACCATCGTCTGCCCTCTAGTTTGAACAACTTGTTAAAGCAGGACTTCAAAAAGTAACGTCGATAGACGACTCTGTACCGTTCCGACTAAAAGTGCTCTAGGTACCGACATTAGCCATGTCGACATCTAGGCCAGCGTCTCTAGCGGGATTTAGCCCCGCTGGTTCGCGAAACGCCTTCCCCAATTCACAGCCCACACATTAAAGTCACCCGGTATTACCACCAGCCTTCGCCTTGTTAGCACGATTGTCATACAGTCCAGCATCTACGTGAACTGCTCGATCAGCCACCGCGGAGGCGCATAACAGCTACAAAAGAAGACCCTGTTTACTTTGGTGACCACGAAGCCCTCATAGGTAGTAGACACCAACGCCTGGACGGGGTATTTACACGTCGTCCATATCGCCGCCATTTTTCTTGACCCTTCCGCGATCCAATTTCCGTTGCCAGTTGGTACTAGGTTAGGGTCCGCTATGATGGTGATATCCGTCTTCCACTCAGAAACTGCTTGACACGGCAGTTGCTGCGTTGCATCACAGTGATTCAGGTTCAGCTGCGTTACCTGCACTTTGATTTGTCGGCTGGGGTTCTTCTGAAGGCCGGGCACTTTGGACCTTCCGTTGGGTACTGTGGGTGTTGTTCGTGGATTTCCCGGAGCAAATCAAACACGTGAGTGGACTCAGGTATTAGGTGTCAGAAGGCCGGCTCCAGAGGCACGTTATCTTCCATTTGGGACATTTGTGCCATCGCCATAATAATAGCATATTTCATCATCTACCTGAGGGAAAAGGAAGGAAATATGGATAAGGATGGGGATAAGGACAGGTAGGGAAATAGAAAAACCAATACGAAGTTCCATAATCGGATTCACAGCTATCACATGCAATTGAATCAGCTTTCTGAATATTCGCCATGTGATAGCTGAGTCGGCAGTGGCCAGTTAATGCTTTGACCAGAATGTTGCACTTCTGCTTTGACAGATTTGTAAGATACTTCGCCACCCTTGGAGATGGCTCGGTACAATTCAATTTGGTTTGACGACATGACTCCAAACTATTTCAGTATTGTCTGTGTTGAGTGGCAGCCCAGGTGTGAATCTGAAGCTTTACCCAACACTTCGATATCGGAATAGCTGGCTCAGGGCCAATGAGGTCATGTGATGCTCCAGTGCGAGCTAACTCATCAGCCAATTCATTTCCAGCGATGGAAGAATGGCCAGGTACCCATACAAGATGAACAGCGTTTGCTGAATTCAGCTCCTCGAATTGAGTTCGACAAGCGATAACTATCTTCGACCTAGAGTTGGCCGAAGCAAGTGCTTTAATAGCAGCCTGGCTATCTGAACAGAAGTATATTACTTTGCCCATTACGTGCTGCTGAAGTGCTGATTGCACTCCGCACATAACAGCAAAGAATTCGACCTGAAAAACGGTGCAGTGTCTACCAAGTGAGTAAGGCTGATACAGCCTTAGCTCACGAGAATAGACACCAGCACCTGCTCGACCTTCGAAAAGGGAGCCATCAGTGTAACATACGATGCCGTCTGAAATACTTCTTTCCAGGTATCCAGATGCCCACTCTTCCCGGGAAGGGAATTTCGTGGAAAATGTCCTATACGGAAAATTACAAGCAATTGTAAGTTCACTTGGAGCAAGAACAATTTTGTCCCAATTCACCAAAAGTGAAAACAACGAGGTGTGTGTTGATGTGCGGTTCACAGGAGTTTCCTCTAGTAGACCGAGTACCCGTAACCGGTAAGTACAAGAAAGTGCTTCTTGTTTGAGATGAATGTGTAGTGGGGCAACGTCAAAGAGAACTTCGAGCGCTGCCGTGGGAGTTCCAAACATCGCCATTAAGGCCGTTCGCAATGCTGTTTTATTTTGTATGGCGAGTTTTAGAAATTTTAAAACTCGCCATACAAAATAAAACAGCATTGCGAACGGTCTAAGCACATCCTTTGGAGATGTCCAAATTTTGATTGGACCGTTCTCACTTCGCCCTTTTGCCATCACACAAGACATCCATAAGCCAATATTGGCCGAACCACAGTTGTGTAAATCCATTTCTTGATTCTGAACTCAATGTGAGGTGTCCAGGAAAACTTGGAATCAAGAATGACTCCAACGTACTTTACCTGTCCAGTCACATCAATTTCGGAATCAAAGAGACGCAAAGGTCGAACGTCATTACGGTTTCCTCCTGTCCGTGAAAAGAACAATAGCTGTTTTACTCGGATTAACCGAAAGGCCATATTGGCGACACCAACCCTCAACTACTTGAAGGGCGCTTTGGATCAGGTCGAGAAAGTTGGTGATACACATACCAACTAACAATGCTAGGTAGTCGTCGGCAAAACCATAAGTAGGAAAACCGCTATTATTGAGTTGCCTCAATAGCGTATCTGCTACGAGATTCCACAAAAGCGATGACAAGGCTCCCCTTGAGTGCATCCACAAACACTTAATTTTCTAATCCCTGCTAGAAGCAAAGTCGAGAAAAGATATCGATTATTGAGCATTTGATGAATCCAATTGGAAATCATTGGAGATATACCATGGCATCGAAAGGCACATTGTCAGAGGCACCCTCGATATCTAAGAAAACACCCAAACAAGATTGCTTTTGAGCGAATGCTTTCTCGATATCGTGAACAACATTGTGTAAAAGAGTCACAGTTGACTTACCAGATTGGTAGGCATGTTGGTTCACATGAAGAGACACGTTGACCAGATGAACATTACGGTTGTGGTGATCCACAATGCGTTCTAAGCATTTCAAAAGAAGAAAAGGTCAAACTGATAGGTCTGAAACTCTTTGCTTCTTCATACGACGCACGACCCACTTTCGGAATAAACTTCACAGTAATATCCCGCCAAGATTTGGGAATATACGCTGTAGCAAAACTGCAAACAAGTATTTTTTTTTTTCAAAACATGTTTGAAATACTTAAAACCCTTCTGAAGCAAAATAGGATAAATCCCATCTACCCAGGAGATTTGAAAAGAACAAAGCTAGTAAGTGCCCACTCCATCGATTCTATAGTTACTCCGAGCCGAGGCCAGGGAATCATAACTACAAGAAAAGACATCAGGTTCATCCGAAGATGTAATATTAGGGCAGTTCAGATTTCAAACATGTTAAAAAATCAAAGCTCCCATATGTTCATTACGATCCTTTTTTTTCCTCCTCATCTTTTCTCATCAACAGAATTAATGCAATCCAAATGATGAACAAAAAATGACTTAACTTAACATTAACATTATAAATTACTTAAACTATTCACACAGCCTAACAAACCTAATTAACTAGCACGAAAGACATCACTAAAGAGCCGTTTAGTTGTTGAGCGAGACAGAGTAAAATCGAAAACATGGAAACAGCGGTTGAATATACGGGACATACTAATGATTGGCTTGTTATAAGCGTAGTTGGTACGTAAAGCAGGTAGACTGGTATGAACGCAGACAACGACGACGGATATCAATATTCAAAAAAAATAAACCACAGACAGGGACAATCTATACGAGACTGTAAGACATCAGCAACAAAACAAGCTTTGAATACTTTTCGCCTATTTTCCAATAGTGGGAGATCTATTAATAAACAGCGATCTTCGTAGCTAGGGAGATTCAATGGGTCATTCCAGGGTAAGTTGCGGAGTGCAAACCGAATGAATTTACGTTCGATCCTTTCGATTTGAAGAACGCTTCACCTGTAATAAGGGTCCCAAACGACAGCAGCATATTCAAGTATGGAACGCACTGAGGGACGGTACAAAGCTTTTAAGCAGTAAACATCAGTAAAATGTTTAGTGGCACGAAATATGAAGCCCAGACACTTTGATGCTTTCGAAGTGATATAACCTATATGGTCTTTGAAGGTTAATTTTTCGTCTAAGACAACGCCAAGATCTTTTTATCGAAGATACCCTATTTATGATCTTGCCGGCAATAGAGTAATCAAAACGCATGAGCGAGCGATTTCTACCGAAAGAGATAACCGAGAATTTTGAGGGATTTAAACACATCCGGTTCACAGAGCACCAAGAAGTGAAGTGGTTTAGTTGTTTATTATGTAAAATAGTTTGAAATCATCTGCGTATGAGAGTTTGAAGCAGTCTAGTAGAGAATTAACGCCGTTCAAATAGAGCAAGAATGACTGCCCTGCGGAACACCGGAAGTGACACAAAAGGCTGTGGACGTCGTGTCACTTATCTTTACAGATACGATCGTTTTAGATCGACCAGATAAGATTGAAACCAGTCTAATAAACAACCACTTATTCCGAGACGTTTCAGCTTAGCAATCATGATCTGGTGGTTGATGTTGTCGAATGGGGCCGAGAAGTTTGTGTATATGGCATCCACCTGTTTGTGAGTCTCCATGGATTCTAAGATGCAAGAAGTGTAGGCCAAGAGATTTGTTGTTGTTGAACGTTTTTCCATGAAACCATGTTGAGTCGACGAAACGTAGTCAATTATGCTTGATAAAATCCAAAATGATGAGCTCGAATAGTTTAGAAGTCGCGCCCAATGCAGAGATACCTAAGTGCAAAAATAGAGTCCTGTCAAAGTTTCAGCCATTTTGCTGGTGATTTAATGGTGGCCCAAGAGCAAAATAGGTTTGCATGGGGATTACTATGGAGAATTTTCAAAAAAAAGTTCTCCGCGTTGTAGAGCATTCACACATGGATAAAGTCATAGGGCCAAAGTCAAATTGAATTCTTCAAATCTCAATGATAAATGTTGCCCCGAAGACCGGAACTTATTTCGACAATCGGCAAAAAATATATTTAATAAATTCTCACTCGAATGCGCATCTTCATACACGATGTCCTCTGCAAGGTGTGCAAGAAGCTAACACGCATACTACGATTGCGTGTCAAGCATGTCGGTCGAGTTGTGATCTTCTGTTCAAGCATGCATGGATAAATATTGAATAATAACTTCTTTTTCGTGAGTCGAAATGAGTTGCGGTCTTCGGCAACATTCATCATTGAGATCTGAATAATTCAATATGACTTTGGCCTTATGACTTTATCCATGTGTAAATGTTCTACAGCGTGGAGAACCTTTTTCGAAAATTTTCCATAGTAATTCCCATATAAACCTATTTTGCTTTTGGTCCACCATTAAATCACCACCGAAATGGCTGAAAATTTGACAGGGCTCTAGTTTTGCACCAAGGAATGCAAAGAACATATGGGAGCTTTTGAATTTTTAACATATTTAAAATCTGAACTGTCCTAATGTAATATCCACACATCCAGGGAAGTGTGTGCTGAATAAGCATTCCAGAACTTCCTCATCAGAGGAAGTCAGATCGCCATTTGGCAAACGAAGTTCGTTCACCCGGAAATCCTTAGATTTCGCAAGGATTTTGTTTAATCGACTGACTTCGCGCGAGGGTGATCTGGAGTGTTTTATCGTCATGACAGTTTTATATATCTCAGAAGCGCTGGAGCTGGGTGTTATCATTCTCCAGCAAGAGACGTCGAAGTGATGGCTTGGCAGCGAGGCTGTAAGCTTTGACAGTACGAGGCAGTCCAGCAACGAAGTGAAACTCTCTCAAGGGTTTTTTCAAGAATTGCTGGTGTAATTCCATTAAGAATTCCAACAGAAATTCTGTAAAGGATTCTCTATTGAAATTTCTTATCCAGTTCCATTAGAAATATCTCCTGGGATTCCTTCAGAGATTCCGGCAGGAATTGTTTCAAATATTGTTCCAGGCTCTTTTTAAAAAGTTTCATCTGAAACTCCACAGCATTTACCAGAAAAACTCTTGAAAGAATCCTTTTAGGTATAAATCTCTTAAAAAACTACTGGTGTTACCTTTGGAGAACCTAGAAAAAAATCTTTAAAATATTCTCAGACAAAAAAACTGAAGCAGTTTCCGACGTAAGGCCTCTGGAAGTTATTCAAAAAAATCTGGAGGGATCCATAGAGAAATTTCTGAATGAATCCTAAAAAAATATCTGCAGAAGTTACATATGAAGGTACTGGTGAAATTCTTGAAGAAATTCATCAATAATTTATTGTGGGATTTTTTGAATAAATCCTTCAAACACGTCCCGGGAGAAATTTGTGAAGAAACAAAAAAATACATCGGGAGGAGATTTATGAGGAATTACTGAAATTTCTTAATAATATGGATTTTATAGGAATCTCTATACGAACTGGTAAACTTTCATAAAAATATGCTTGGAAAAAAACAAAGATTACATTCTAGAGTAGTTTATGCAGGAATTCCTGAAATAAACTTTGGATAAACTACTAAAGCATTACCGGAATTATTTCTGAAAAATCCCTGAAAAATGTCTCAATGTATATAAAGCAATCCTTGAATGAATATCCGGAGGAACTTCCAGAAGAATCTCTTGAGGATTGTTTGGAGGAATTTTTAAATAAATTCTTGATACAATTCCTGATTACACGAACCTTTGACGAAATTCCAACAAAAATTTTCGAAAAAGTAAGTGGAAATAGTTTTGAATATTTAAAGAGAAGAAGAGAGGAATGTCGTGCAAAACATCTCCTGGAATTGCATTTTTTAAGAAATCTTTGAAGGAATTCCTGGAAGAACCACCAGGAGAAATTGCTTGAAAAATGTCTTGAAAAAATTCAAGGAAAATTTCTGAATTCTTCTAAGAAATTTTACGAGAGGAAATCTTATAATATTCCTAGACGTATTCTTACAGAAATGTTCGAAGAAAACCATGAAGGAATACATACAAGAACTTTTGCAGCAAACCTTGTAAGAATTTTATAAATAATCTTTCAATGAATTCCAGGAGGAATTTCTGAAGATACTCACGGAATAGTTTCTTAGCGTTAACTAAGGAATTTTGGAAAGAATCTCTCGAGAAATATTTAAAAATATATAAGGAGAAAATCTATTTTCTATCGAAAATTCCGGGAAAAAATTAATTAATTCCGTAATAATCCCAAAAAATATTTCCGACAATATCCCTGGACGCTGCTTTTTCTTTTTATTCGTGAATTTTAACTTAGGCTTATTCTTCCCATGTCCCTGAAGGTAAACGTGGAAAAAATCTAATGATTTAAGTGAGAAGGAGTACATACTAAAAGTATTCTCGGGAACTAGATACAAGATGGTAGCCCCATCAGCGTGGTCGTCCTAAAATTGGTTGCAACGTTTAACAGAACTGGCACGATGGCCCTCCGGCGAGACAGGAGTGTTGGCGTAGGCCCAATAAGCCACCCATAAAATCCCCATTGCGAATAACATAGGAGAAAATACGACTCGATACAATCGGCAAAGACTCACGCGACGAAATATGGACTACGATTGGAAACTTGGAACATGGAATTGAAAGTCACTAGGTTTCGCAGGATGTGACAGGATAATTTACGATGAACTACATCCCCGTAACTTCGACATCGTGGCGTTGCAGGAACTTTGTTGGACTGGACAGAAAGTGTGGAAAAGCGGGCATCGAGCGGCTACCTTCTACCAAAGCTGTGTGGCACCACCAATGAACTGGGAACAGGATTTATAGTGTTGGGCAAGATGCGACAACGTGTGATCGGGTGGCAGCCGATCAACGCAAGGATGTGCATTAGGGTGCCAATGGAATGTATGGGAAAAATTTGATCATCGAATTTCAAAAACGGGTAGTGCTCAAAAGTTTCGTCTCCTCAAAAAAAGTCCCCATGCAAAATTTCAGCTCAATCGGACTTCGCTAAGGGGTGGCCCAAAGCGGTCAAAGTTTGGCTGATTTGAAACACGAAAAATATCCCAAGGTAGGGATACATGAAAATTTCGAAATCGAAAATTTTTTTTTGATGCCAAATGCCTTAAAAGTGCATGAAACGTCGAGATCTGGTGTTATCTCAAAAAATTTTTTTTTGAAAAAAATTGACTTTTTGGACTTGGAAAATTTTTGAGTTGGGGGAGTGAAATGAATTTGAAATGGAGGATTTGAATTTAGTTGCTGAAATATTCATAGCAATAGTTCTGGAACATGTCTTATATCATCGTTGGCAACTACTAGCATATTATATATCATATATCGTTAGGGTGGTTCACTTATTTTGCATTAGGGTGGTCCTTTTTGTAGAAAAATTAAAAAAAAGATAATACACTAAATTCTGTTTTTACGCGATTGATGCGTTCGCGCAAAAAAGATCGTGTAAAAAAAGTTCGCGTAACTTCGAGAAATCCCGCAAAAAAAATCCAAAGGAAATTTTTTTACGAGATTTGTTCTCCGCAAATGACCAAAATCGCGTAAAAAAAAGTCACGTAACTTCGAGAAAATCGCGTAAAAAAAGTCGTCAAAAAAAATCGCGTAAAAAAAGTCGTGTAAAAAAAGAATTCAGTGTAGTATTAAAAAATCTCATATAAATGTAAGTCATTTTCAATGTTGAATATATATAATATTTCATTAGGGTGGCTCATTTATTTTTATTTAGGGTGGTTCTTTGAGATGGAAATAAAGAACAAAAAAATATTTCCAGAAAACTTACCAGTTATATTTTTGTATAGTTTAAAACCATGATCCTTTATTGGCATGTAACACTTTGTTAAGATATTCCTAGACCAACATGTGGAAAGGGCGTAACAACCATTGCGAATTTCTGCTTCTCCTGTCCCTCCCGGGCATATCCCCAATTATTCATGAAATCTTTTATTTTCTTTTTAAAATTTTGAATCTTTTTTTTTTTTGGTGCTTCACTTATTTTGCATAAGGGTGGTCCTTTTTGTAGAAGAATAAATAAAAAAAACCATAATAGTATTTGTATTGTATTTTCCGTTAGGGTTGTTTTTTTTTTGGAAATTAAGATCAAAAAATACTTCCAGAAAATTCAACCAGGTAATCTTTTTCGTATAGCTTCAAGCCATGATTTCCTACAAATCTTTCGGTGACTTATCAATAATGAGATATTCTCTAATTATTATCTCTCCTCTCGTTCTATTTCATTATTCACGGCATCAATATAGTGATTAAAACCGATTTCTATCTACAGAATTGAATATTGTGGTACGCACTACCAAAGGGATTTATTTACTAGAGAGGTTCATCTCATTGGGGGGCATCCATAAAGTACGTCACGCTTAGAGGGGGGAGGGGGGGTTCCGAAAAGTGTGACAAGCAATGCATTTAGTATAGGAAAAACCCGTACGAAGGGGGGAGGGGGGGTTGAAAATTCCCATTTTCAGCGTGCCGTACTAAATGGATGCCCCCTTGTAAGATTTTGAAAAGTTTTGTGAGACTAAATTCAAATATTCGGGTAAATATTTATTCAGCTGTTTCTATGAGGAAGAAGAGTTAAGTTTGAAGAGTAGAACTGTTTCTGGAACCCCTAAGATGGGGAAGTTTTTCATTAATGCGGTATTAGCAGATATAATTTACTTTTGCAATGGTCATGGCCAAGCATGTCCGTACTGAGCGGATGAAATTTATGCTCTTTTGATTTACACCACCAAAATTATCGTATTCATGCAATCTTCCTACACTGAGCGAAAAATTCACTTCAATTCCACTGGAAATCATAAGTCAAGTCATAAGTAGATTTTTTCCATCTAACTAAACATTTGAAACTTACATGATTGGTTAGTGAAAATATTCCACTGGAAAAATCCAATAGCATTTGAGTGAAATTTTTCACTACAAAATTTAATAAAATTTAAGTAAATTTTCAGTATATTTGGAACAACTTTTGGCCATTTTTGTTTTTGTTTTGCCTATTTCGAGATTATTAAAAAAATTGGGTTGTCTCCGTTTTATCGGAGACCCCCAAACGGTTCCCTAGTAAGGATGGAAACATAAAAATCACAGGACATATTGCCATAATGCCATCATCACACTCATGCTTGGTTCGTTAGTGATGGCTGACAATAAGTCGCTTCATTTTTCATACATTCGACTTCAGTAAAACCCACTAGAAAATCATATACATTTTACAATACAATACAGTACCAAATTTTCAATAGCTTTTCTTTGGAGTTTCACTAAGTTTTCAAGCGAATTTTACTTAATTCATTTGAACTCACTGAAAACATCATTTTTGAACGGTTACTTGAGTTTTTCCAGTGAAACTAAAATGTATTTTCCTCTCAGTGTATCTTAACTGATAGAAGGATGTTGAAATAATTTAAATGTCTTTTCAAACTGTCAAAAAACCGCACCGCAGTACCACACTGAGCCAAAAGCCCAAAATCGCATATTTTGCCCTATAAATCGGGGTATAGCTCAAAATTGTGACGTGCTGGAGCAAATCTAAGCCCGGATTCGGATTCAGCGACCCAAAAACTGTCAGAGACACATAAGTTTGCTTTTGAGACAGACCAAAATTTAATTTTTGTTTCGCCGTCTTATGTGCTCTCTCTTGTCCGGAATCCTTGTTGGAAACTGATATTACGCAGAGGAATAGCAAAAAAGAAAAGGAAAATAAAAGTTCAAAAAATCAGATGTAATTTAATGTAATGTACCAAAAACCTATCAGCATGAATTTAGTAAATATCACAAAAACGTTCCCACTCTTCCGTTACGTCCCTTTTACTACGACCAGGCTTGTTCGCACTGAGCGTATGAAAATTATGCTCTATTGATTTACACCACCGAAATCATCGTATTCATGAAATCTTCCTATCTTAACTGATAAAAGGATGTTGAAATAATTTAAATGTCTTTTCGAACTGTCAAAAAACCGCACCGCAGTAACACTGAGCACACGGAGAGAATTTCACTCGGGTGAATTTTAACGCTCCGTGCGGAACTGCGTTGAGGTTTTTTGACAGTTCGAAAAGACATTTAAATTATTTCAACATCCTTCTATCAGTTAAGATAGGAAGATTGCATGAATACGATAATTTTGGTGGTGTAGATCAATAGAGCATTAATTTCACCCGCTCAGTACGGACACGCTTGGCCATGACCATTGCAAAAGTAAATTATATCTGCAAATACCGCATTAATGAAAAACTTCCCCATCTTAGGGGTTCAACAAACAGCTCTACTCTTCAAACTAAACTCTTCTTCCTCATAGAAACAGCTGAATAAATGTTTACTCGAGTTTTTGAATTTAGTCTCACAAAACTTTTCAAAATCTTACAATGAGATGAAACTCTCTAGTAAATAAATCTCTTTGGTAGTCCGTACCACAATATTTAATTCTGTAAATCGGTTTTAATCACTATATTGATGCCGTGATGAATGAAATAGAACGAGAGGAGAGATAATAATTAGAGAATATCTCATTATTGATAAGTCACCGAAAGATTTGTAGGAAATCATGGCTTGAAGCTATACGAAAAAGATTACCTAGTTGAATTTTCTCGAAGTATTTTTTGATCTTAATTTCCAAAAAAAAACAACCCTAACGGAAAATACAATACAAATACTATTATCGTTTTTTTTATTTAATTTTCTACAAAAAGGACCACCCTTTTGCAAAATAAGTAAAGCACCAAAAAAAAAGATTCAAAATTTTAAAAAGAAAATAAAAGATTTTATGAATAATTGGGGATATGCCCGGGAGGGACAGGAGAAGCAGAAAATCGCAATGGTTGTTACGCCCTTTCCACATGTTGGTCTAGGAATATCTTAACAAAGTGTTACATGCCAATAAAGGATCATGGTTTTAAACTATACAAAAATATGACTGGTAAATTTTCTGGAAATATTTTCTTGTTCTTAATTTCCATCTCAATGAACCACCCTAATTAAAAATAAATGAGCCACCCTAATGAAATATTATATATATTCAACATTGAAAATGACTTACAGGTATATAAGTGATTTTTTAATACTATTATCTTATTTTTTAAATTTTTCTACAAAAAGGACCACCCTAATGCAAAATAAGTGAACCACCCTAACGATATATATGCTAGCAGTTGCCAACGATGATATAAGACATGTTCCAGTACTATTGCTTTGAATATTTCAGCAACTAAATTCAAATCCTCCATTTCAAATTCATTTCACTCCCCCAACTCAAAAATTTTCTAAGTCCAAAAAGTTAATTTTTTTCAAAAAAAAATTTTTTGAGATAACACCAGATCTCGACGTTTCATGCAGTTTTGAGGCATTTGGCATCAAAAAAAAAATCGATTTCGAAATTTTCATGTATCCCTACCTTGGGATATTTTTCGTGTTTCAAAACAGCCAAACTTTGACCGCTTTGGGCCACCCCTTAGCGAAGTCCGATTGAGCTGAAATTTTGCATGGGGACTTTTTTTGAGGAGACGAAACTTTTGAGCACTACCCGTTTTTGAAATTCGATGATCAAATTTTTCCCATACATTCCATTGGCACCCTAGTACAGATCGGGCGAAATAGCCTGCACGCCGCGCCGTATCGAATGATAACGGCCAGCGATGCGTAAACTTTGCAGCCTCCCGTGGTATGGTAGTCCGAAGCACCTTCTTCCCCCGCAAGATATCGACAAAGTCACCTGGAGATCACCCGACCATCAAACAAAAAACCAAATCGACCACGTTCTAATCGACGGTAAATTCTTCTCGGATATAACCAATGTCCGCACATACCGCAGTGTGAATATAGATTTGGATCACTACTTAGGGGCGATTTCTTCACCTTGGCTTAAGCGTTAAACCAGGTTTAACTGTATGGGTAAGCCTGGCTTACCGGTTAAGCCGAGGTGAAGAAATCGGCCCTTAGTCGCTGTATGCATGCGCTTAAAACTTTCGACAGTTATCACCACGCGTCGAAGTCGAACGCCGCGACTCAACATCGAGCAGCTGCGTAACGTAGAAGTGGCTCAAGACTACGCGCAGCAGTTAGCTGTGGCCCTACCAACGGAAGAGCAGCTTGGCGCAGCTACACTTGAAGATGGCTGGAGGGACCCGCCATAGGTAATACCTCGGCTACAGCACAAGGCTTCGCGACTCCGAATCACAGGCAGGGATGGCATGCTCCTCAGTTCGAGTGCAAGTGTACGCGGTTTTATGATGAAAATGAGCTGTACTGTGCACATTTTCAGTGCAGAATGCCATCCCCGATCACAGGAACGACTGGTACGACGGCGAATGTGAACAGTTGAAAAACGAGAAGAATGCAGCATGGGCGAGAATGCTGCAACACCGTACGAGAGCGAATGAGGCACGTTACAAACAGGCGCGGAACAGGCAGAACTCAGTCTTCCGGATGAAGAAGCGCCAGCAGGAAGATCGAGATCGCGAAGCGATGGAAGAGCTGTACCGCGCAAAGGACACACGGAAGTTCTACTAGAAGCTGAACCGCTCACGCAGAGGCTTTGTGCCACAAGCCGACATGTGCCGAGATAATCACGGAAATATTCTCACGAGCGAGCGTGAGGTGGTCGAGAGGTGACGGCAGCATTACGATGAGCACCTCAATGGCGACGTCGCAAGCATCGAAGGTGGCGCGGTAACAGATCAAGGAGTATGTGCGCAGGACGAGAGATTTCCAGCCCCTTACCTCCAAGAGGTTAGCTGGTTGAAAACAACAAAGCTGCTGGAGCAGATCAACTACCAAGCGAGTTACTAAAACACGGTTGAGAAGAATTAATGAGAGCACTAGGTACACTGGATCATTACCAAGATTTGGCAGGAGGAAGTATTACCGGAGGAGTGAATGGAAGGTATTGTGTGTCTCATCTACAAAAAGGGCGACAAGTTGGATTGCGGGACTACCGCGCTCAGTAGTGTTGCTGCCTACAAAATACTCTCTCAAATTTCCACCGCCGTCTATTACCGATTGCAAGAGAGTTCGTGGGGCAATATCAGGCTGGATTCATAGGTGAATGCGTTACAACGGACCAGATGTTCGCCATCCGCCAGGTGTTGCAGAAATGCCGCGAATACAACGTGCCCACACATCACTTGTTCATCGATTTCAAATCGGCGTATTACACAATCGATCGAGAACAGCTGTGGTAAATTATTGCACGAATACGGATTCCCGGATAAACTGATACGATTGATCAAGGCGACGATGGATCGAGTATCAGGGACACTCTCGAGTCCCTTCAAATCTCGCAGAGGGTTACGGCAAGGTAATGGTCTATCGTGCTTGCTGTTCAACATTGTGTTAGAGGGTGTGATAAGAAGAGCGGGGATGATTTTCACGAAGTCTGTTCAGCTGATTGGTTTCGCTGATGATATTGCTATTATTGCTCGTAAATTTGAGACGTTGGCGGAAACTTACATCCGACTGAAGAGTGAAGCCAGGCGAATCGGATTAGTCATTAATGTGTCGAAGACAAAGTACATGATGGAAAAGGGCTCCAGGGAGGAATTATCGCGCCCGCCACCTCAAATTTATATCGACGGTGATGAAATCGTGGCAGTTGAAGAATTCGTGTACTTGGGCTCACTGGTGACCGCCGGCAACGACACCAGCTGAGAAATTCAGACACGCATTGAGGCAGGAAATCGTGCTTACTTTGGATTTCGCAGAACTCTACGATCGAACAAAGTTCGCCGTCACACGAAAACGCTGATTAGACTGGTGCTTCTCTAAGGGCACGAAGCACGGACCTTACGTGCAGAGGACCAACGCGCCCTTATAGAGTTTTCGAACGGAAGGTGTTGCGTACCATCTACGGCGGAGTGCAGATGGAAGAGGGGACTTGGAGAAGGCGAATGAACCACGACCTGCATCAGCTGCTGAGAGAACCAGCCATCGTCCACTTCGAGAAAATCGGGAGGCTACGGTGAGCGGGTCACGTCATCAGGATGTCGGATAGCAACCCGACTAAAATGGTTCTCGAGAGTTATCCGACTGGTACAAGAAGACGTGGAGCACAGCGAGCTAGGTGGGTCGATCAAGTGGAGGATGATCTGCGGACCCTACGCAGAGTGCAAAACTGGAGACAAACAGCCATGGACCGAGTGGAATGGAGACGGCGTCTATGACTTTTTAAAAGTATCTATGCTTAACCCATACAAGATTCCGCGGTAGATACATAAAAATCCTAAAAAAATAACTCATGGAGGGGTTTTCCTGAAATAATTCTTAACCCTTCAGTGCGTGCGCTATTATAAAATGTAAAACTCCACCAAAAAAAAACCTCACTCGCCATATACAGCGCGAGCGCGGTGCAGTTTTAGGCTCAAAATGGCGTGCGTCCTGAAAGGTAAATTAGGCGCAATAGTGAAGTAACTTCCATTGAGGCAGTATCCTAGTAACATTTTTCAGTGAAAAAGACTAGAAGCAGTTCTTAGATCCATCATAAAACCAAAATAAAATGTATTAGCGGTTGTAAAAACCTCTACAAAACTAATTGGTCGTCAAAATGTTACTTGGGTATAGAGAACCTTGAGTAACTGGCATTGATTTTACTATGATAGTACTGGCCGAAACAGTCTCTGTCTCACTGGGAACGTAACGTCAAAATGGATATAAAGGAGTATCGGGTAAGCTTTCAAAATCATAAGTGCCGAAACAGCGA